>NC_136482.1:169610438-169682938 GCF_053919585.1 Euprymna scolopes
GTGTGTGTGTGTGTGTGTATATATATATATATATATATATATATATATATAGTGTCTGAAGATATTTAATAATTATTATAGTAAATAATTATGTCTGCCCCTTTAAGAAACTCGTTTCTTATCGTTGAGCACTTTCCGTTGAAATAAAGTCGATCAATTAAGCTCTTCTGCGCAGATCATCATGTACATGTATAATGATTAGATCCCTATGACAGACGTTAAAAAGCATTGAAAACTTAGATGTTTAAAATTCAACCGCATTTCTCGCAGTTTACAGCAGCCAAATGGATTAGGTCCTTGCTAATGAAGCCAGGGATGGTTCTGTCGCCAGTTTGAATCTATCGACTGGTGTTAATCGTGACACCCTGCACTAATTATTCCCGAAATGATGAAACTTTTTTTTTTTTTCTTCTTCATTGTTTTGATTTGTTTGCTTTTGGTTAAAACTTAATTTTTCAAATGTACGTTGAGAATTATAGTGATTATGTGGAAAAATAAACTCTGGAGCACAAAAGGTCACTCATTTTAATGGTGTATCACTTCCGTCTTCGTAACTCTTCAACTTTTTAAATAGAAAATATATATAGAAAAAAAAAAAAGAAAAAAATAGGAGGCTTTATTTTTGGAACGACATTCATAAATTGGTGTTAGTTATTTGTAAAAATTATTTGAACAATTATAATTAACTTCCGATTATTACCTTTCACCTATAATCAGATTTTAACTATCAAACCATAACTTGATACCATAAGAAATCCGTTTAAACAGTTTTCATCTTTATTAAATATTCTTCTCGTTAATTTAACAATACCAAAACAAAAATGAAATTTTCACTTTTTTTTATATAAAAATGTCTGAAAGTCAATATTGCCCCGAGAAGATGGAGTATTAGCAAAAACTACAGTCAAAAGGACAACTTAAAATAAAGTCTTTGTAATGTTCCACATAGAAGGGTTCAAAAATTATATCCATGACAAAAGCCAGATGCATTACACATTTTTCTGTAAAAATTATGACAAAAATTGGTGCGTGTGCAGTAATTAAAAAAAAAAAAAAAAAAAAAAATACATTTTAAGAGTAACCTAATAAAATAGTTACTTCCCTTGGACGGAAAAGGGAGTAGTCGCCCTTGGAGTTTGAAGTCTGGCGTCAGCCATAAAACTTCGAGACGCACACGTTGCAGACTGCAGCTCCAAATCAAATGTATCATCGCACATCCAGTGGTTACATTTTCAGAATCTCAATCGTAACTTGTTCAATACATCTGTTAAACGTTCCACCGAGTTCTTCTGCCATTTCTTTTTATAGATAAAACCTATTTTGAACACAGGTAAAAACATTATTACTATTAAGTAATTAAATTGAAATTCCATTCTCTTCCCACCCACGCCAAAGATGGTACGTGTAGAAAATTTTTTTTATGGGGGGGGGATAGGAGAAGGAGAGGGTATATTTATTCTCCTTTTTTCCCCCCTCTTCTTTCTTTCTCTTGAGTTTGCTGATGTTGTTGGTCATGTGACTAATTTCTGACTGTTGATTGATCTGTACATACCCGCATTTTGTTATAAAATTCAAGTTAAAAAGTTGGCAGTTCGGACTTGGCACTTGAAAAGTGTTGACGTGCTTTCTTCTTTTTGTCCAAACAGAACGTTAAAATGAAGTGAACTCGTCTAAGTTTATAATGTTAAAGTGATTCTGTCTAAGTTACCTGATGAATTCGTATCTTGCTGAAAGAAATCTACTTCAAGTAAATCCAATCTGTCGAAGACTTGGCAGTTAAATATGTCGGAAAAATACCAGCTGGGAGGAGAGAAGACACATGTGGGAAATATTCTCATGAGGAAAGATTGAATTGTAAGTGTCTATCACTATAATTAGATATTTTCTTCTAAGGCTTGAAGAAGAAAATGAATACGTCTCAAGCTGCTGTTTTTCTAAGTCAAAAGAAAAGAATATTTCTATTCTGACTGGACTTAAAGAAGGAATTTGGAAGTTATTTTTTTTACCAGACTTCTTGCTTCTTCAGAGAACGTTATTATACAAAGAACTGTATGTTTTTTTTTTTTTTTTTTTAGGTCTTCAGGAAAATGAGGAAATTCCTCGCTATAAAAGAACCCTCTTGGAACATTATTTCAGATAAGTTATCTTTGTCTACAGATATTTCAACTAATCTCACGCGAGAGCACTTTCATTTTTAAAATAGACGAAATTATAAAATGTAAGCTCCAATTGCGAAGAGAAGGGAGCAAACTTTTTCGAGTTTGCTAAGTATTTCGACCTTTCTATAAAAAAAAACAAAACAAAAAAAACTCCTACGTTGGTTAAAATCTCATATCCCAGCAGTAAGTAAATAAAGGCCTTCTCAACCTGTCTTTCTTTCTATCTTTCATAATTGTTACTACACAAAGGACTTTCTTTATAGCTGAGAGCAAAATCTTCGCAGACAGCCTGTGAACTTCGAGGTTAACAACCTGGCAAAGGCCAGAGGAATAGTTGTCCGAAACGTTGTTAAACAACTATAAAAATGAGTCCGCAAATAAAAATATTTCTCCCTTAGTCAATCTATTACGCTTTGTATTTGTTGTTGTTTTTTTTTTTGTTGTTTTTTTTTTTCAATTTTTGAAGGCCAAGCTGCGTCAAAAAAGGCCAAATTTGAGAATATTGGCTTTAAATAGGCCAATCTGACAACCCTAGACAAGAATATTAAAACAACCTCCCTTTGGGAACTTGACGATTCATCAAGAACTTGTTTAGGTTGGACTTGAAGACAATCAAATTGTAGTAAGCAGGAAAGCAGAAGAGTTTCACAGGTGCACAGTTCTAAGAAAGAAGCTTTGTTCATGGAATCTACATTTTGATTTAGGCACAAATAAAGAGTGTGGGAAATTATTGATAGTGGTTTTTGTTAGACAAGTGTTTTTTGTGAAAATTTGGCGAGGGGGGACCATAGATTGGCCCAGATGAGCATTTGCCGTGAAAATAACGATAAAGCAGAGACAGGATCACAACGTCTCTTCTGTTGGAAAGAGGTTGCAGGAAAGAGAAAAGGGCATCCCCTACTAAGTTACAAAATCTATTTTGAATTCTGTCAAGGCAGGATAAGCTACTTCTAGTGGCTCCTGCCAGATGTGGCAACAGTACTCCATCATTGGCCGTACCTAACTTTTATATAGGTAGAGAATTGCATTAGGAGTGAGATATCTACTAGAGCGGTAAAAGGATCCTACCATTTTTCCAACAACTTTGGCAACGGATTTGATATATGTGTTCCATTTTAGATCAGGAGTAAAGATCAAGCCCAGAAGCTTGTCAAAACATGGAGCCTCCCCAAGACGAGAGCCATTCATTTCAACTGATGCCAGATGAGGATCAGAGCAATAATGATATAAAGATAGAAGCTTGGTTTTAGATGCATTAAAAGTAACCAGCCACCGCTTTCCTCCATTGTACCACATGTTCAAGATCAGAGGAAAGAGAGTCAGAGGGAACTTTTACGGCTTTTATAGGTTCAGCCATTTCAGAACCTATCTTTTGCAAATTTCACACAAAACTAATTTACGTGTCTGGCAGTGTTCTTAGATATGTTTTGTACAGAAATTCATCTGATAATTTGTACAGAAAAAATCCGATCTTAAAAATAGTCTTTCTCTTATAGAAAAAAAAAAAAGAATTTTTGCTGGAGAATATTTTGTTACACCGGCCAGTGTAATGTAAAATATTCCCCTGTAAAAATTTTTTTTATTTTTTTTCATTTATAACAGAAGAAATATTTTTAAGATTGCCAAGCCCAAATATCAGCTGACGTGATATTGTAAACAAACACAGACAGAATTTGATGAACAACATTATCATTATTTTTATTTTTTTTAATTTTTTTTTTATTTTTTGCAAATTAATCCACCGGGCAAATTATTCCTCGTAATATCAATAGAGGACTGATTCTATAATACATATGCAATATGTATAAATTAAAATATCATATTTAAGCATATTATACTTCAAGGCAATGCTGGATGACCAGTTAGTAGCATAGGAGTTAACATATGAAAATTTGATTCTAACAAATATTCTTGTTATTAACACTATAATAACATACTTTGCTACAGTTTTACAAAAATGATGCAGCCACACAAGTAAAAATGTAAACATTTCTCGGTACTTGTACAGCTTAATGAAGACATTAAAAAATGAAAATATCGAAAAAAAGGTTATATTGTACATATCCGTTTTGGACTGAAGATCTGAAAAAAAATTTCATTTAATTTGATTGAGAAGTTTTTTTTTTGTTTTTTTTTAGTGGAAAAACACGTTCTTATGAGAGCGTGTTGAAGTCAGCCATTACGAAATTTGTGAAACACGCCACGGGGAGATAACTCCAGTTAAAAAAGCGCCGATACTCCCTCCCCATCTTTATTACTAGCTTTTCTTCCTAAAAATCGAACCTTTTGCTCGGTATCCATAACAAATTGTTTTTTCGCTGTAAAAAAAAAAAAAAAAAAAAACTACTTAAGTGAAATTTTTTTCTGAGAACTTCGTTCCATAACGGATACGTGTAATATTTTAATTTTTTTAATGTCTTGATTAAACTGTACAAGTACCCATTTTTAAATTATGACTGAAAAATCAAAACCAGTAGGAGAAATAGCTCATATTTTTTTTATTGAAGAATATAAGAGTTGTCTCCCTTACAACATAAAACTTACAAAACCAAAATCACTTCACTGCATTTCATGCAGCATCAGGTATATAAAGTGAGTACTGTTATAAAATTGAGATAATTATTAACATCAGTAAATTCAAAATATGAGAGTAACAAAAGGAAAAGCTGAAGTAATTCAAATTTTTCAACAAAAATATATAAAAACTGGTGTAGAGGCAATAAATATGAAGACCAGTTTCATCACAAGCCTTTATATGTGCAAAGATATGTCAAATTGTTTTTCAGTTTAAATTCTCAAGAGAAATTAAAAAATTTTATCATTCGTAGAATATTTTGTTCAATGCCATAAAATATTGAATGCAATGAGAAATAAGAATTTGAAAAAAAAAAAAAAAAAAAAAAAAATCGAAATACAATGGGATAAACAACTGTTGGTTCCATGGAAAGTGTCTGTGGAGGGTTTTAGAAATACCAAAGGAAGGATAGCACCATTTAGAAAGAAAGGAAATAAAGTGTGAAAACTTGAAAAAAAATGGAGAATAAAAAGAAGGGCATTTTTGTTTCTTTTCTTTCAGGACTTGGGGCAACAAGATTTTTTTTTTCAGTTCGTGTTTCTATGCAGCATCTTGCATGATAGTGGGACATGGTCCCAAACACTTCATAATCATCACATTATGATCAGGTGAGGGTGTGACAACAAACTAAAGAATCACTTCAACCATGAAGTTTGGTATATGGTGTGATTTTGGATACGTACTCTGCATTTCAGGTGGTTTAGTCACGTACACTGTACAACCCCTTGCATCTGCTTAATAGCATTCATGGATGATCAAGGAAGACCTGGCTTGAATGCTTATGAAGTGACATACAACATGTCTTATTAGCCCTTTGGATTGGACAACATGAAGAGCAGGTGTGAAACATTGCCTGGTGTTGCCCACCCCAGAATCCGGAATACTCACAACACCTTAAATACCAAAACTAGATGATGATGATGATGATACACCAAGAATATGGTATTCTGCAAAAAATGGTAACAATTATAAATTCTGATTTTTTTCTAGAAAAGGCTGTGCGTGTGTAGGATGGGCAGTAGATGTAATGTTATTTTTCAATGGTTACATTTGAGTGAAATATTTGCACAAGGGTTCATAAAAACAAAACAAATTTTTTTTAATTTTAAGTTTTTTTTTTTTTTTAATGATCCAAAATTTTACAATTGCATTTATATGCAAGAACATCATTCAAGTTAAAAGAAAACGTTTTTAAATTTAAAAACGTTAATTGAATATTTCAGGGTTTGTTTTTTTTTTTGTTTTTTTTTTCAAATTTTTTGTTTTTTTTTCAATTTTTTTTTTTTTTAAATTATTGAGTGAACGTACCTACTAACCATTCGTGAACGGGTGGTGTACCTAGAGATCTCAGCAAGTCGTGTGATATTAATTATTTTTCACTAATTATGGAAAAAAAAATTCCCACAGTCACTGAATTTAGGTATTAGAGGTTAATGAATATTCACAAGTATTAATCGCAATGAAATTCCAGCCTAAAAATATTTAAGGTTCTTAGAAACTACCACACTTTTGTGTCTCTGCTTCATTTCTATTTCATTTTGGTATAATTTTAAAAACTGAGATTTGCTCATCAAATTTGATTGACATATAAGTCGGTTTGTATCTAAGAGAACTAAAATCAAT
Organism: Euprymna scolopes; assembly: GCF_053919585.1. Taxonomy (NCBI): domain Eukaryota; kingdom Metazoa; phylum Mollusca; class Cephalopoda; order Sepiida; family Sepiolidae; genus Euprymna; species Euprymna scolopes. Next base: position 169,616,796 of record NC_136482.1, read on the forward strand.
AACAGGTATGTCTTTTCTTAATATTTAGTTGGGTGCTCCTATGTTATCAGAGTGAAATTTGAAAAATTGAATTTCAAGTAAAACCAATGGTATCGATTTAATTGTCATGTCACTAATGTAATGAACATATCCAAAAATTATGAAAAACGATAAAGTAGAAGAAAATTAATTATTAATGAAAATAGTTTTTTAAAACAATTAGTAAAAACTGAGTTTTGTTAAAAATAAAGAAAGTTAAGAGTGACTCGTAATAAGGGAGGTAAATATTTTCTCAAATATTAGTCCAATTTTTAGCAAGACTCCATTTTCATTAATTGTCTTCAAAAACTGTTTTCAGTAATAATTAATTTTCTACCTACTCGTTTTTCGTAATTTTTGGATATGTTCATTATTGCCATATGACAATTAAGTAAATACCATTGGTTTTACTTGCAAATTTAATATTTTGATTTACAAATTTCGCACTAATTGTAACATAGCATGGACAGCTATATGCACGTATCGAGTTGTGAGCGAAATGACGTCACGGTAAGGAAAAAGAAGGGGGGAAAAAAAAGGAGAGAGAACACATTCGAGAAGATGATCACAGAGATGTGGATGTCGTTTGAGAACATGTTGAAAAAATGATCATGTGAGAGATATCACAGTTGTAACGAGAAGTCACGCGTATCGGAAGAATGAGGAAATAAATGTTTATATAATAGTATAGTATTCACCCCTAAATTATGAATTCACAACAAAGTTGCTATGCATAAAGGGCCTAAATGTGGGTTAAGCTTAATTTAGTGTTAGCAATTTCAGATATCTCCAACTTTTATGAACTTCAAACAATATCCATTATACATCAATTAATAAATATTCATTATACATCAATTAATAAATATTCAAAAAATTTCGGTTTCTTTAGAGTTGAAAGCGGGTTGTTCTCTTTTATTCTTTGTCTATCTTGTGACTGAGGCTACATACGTGTTGGTTCCCTTAAAACATTGCATAACATAAGCACCCAATTAAATGTAAAGAAAATTTTAAAAAAGCATCTTTAGTTGCTTATATTCACTTGTTTGATTAAGAAATGTAAATTTTTTAAATAAAAGATGTTTTTTTTATTTTTTCATTTCTTAGACACAAATAAGAAAAAAAAATAAATATGTTATATAAAAAAAAAAAACAGTATAAGATTTCATCACAAAAGGCTTAAAAAATATGTAAAGTTTGGCAATTCTGAGTTCATACATAATGCATTTACTTGACTTTATCTGGTATTCTAGGTAATTTTAAACACCCAGTCCACGAAGGGTTAAGAAATCTGGTGCTTGCTAAGATAGAATCGACCAATCGATTTTTTTAAATATGTGGTTTTAAGCAAAAACAAAAAAAAAATACTTAATTCTAATGTCGAAAATAGTAATATATCCAAAAATTACGAAAATTCGAGTAAAAAATTATTTATGGTTAAAAATAATTTTTACAGATAATGGCTTTTCCCTTAGATGCAAACACTTTAAAGATTGCAGGTACTATTTATCTCCCTTTTTGCTACTTTAATGGCGGATGCACTGTTTTAGACCATACTGATAGACTTTTTTCTTTTTGTTTACTAAACATACAATCGTAGTTGTTCTACTCATGAATTTTTGTAATTTTTGGATATATTATTATTTTCAACATGGTAATTGAGTAAGTGCTTTTGTTCTTGCTGAAAACCACATATCTAAAAAAAAAAAAAAAAAAAAAAATCGATCTTTCAATTATCTTAACAAGTGCCAAAATTTTTAATTTGCAAATATTTTCCATTTACCTCATATGATGTATCAGCATATAAAAGCAATACAAAAATAACAGGAATGCAGAATTAAAAAAGATGGAGTAGAGATCACCTTCGATTAAAAACATTTTTTTTTTTAAGTCAAGATGGATTTTGAGACAAGCAAATTAAGCCCCAATTTCCGTTGATCAACCATTGTGGATCTTCTTTGGCCACTTTTTCAGCAATACCTTCATTTAGTCCGACAACAGTGTCACACTTAATTGCCCGGAGCGCACATACCGGTGCAGGGTGAAAATCTCGGATACTTTTGGAAAAGGAAGTAGTCATATCCCAATTGATGTCGCCAACTAATTTCCGATAGTTAAGATCTCCTTTGAAGATGAGAAAATCACTTGAAGCAAGTTGGTCGTACAAGTTGTGAGAATTAGTTTTCATTTTATTAAAATCATGAGGCAAAGTCCAAAATCTATGAGTGGTAAACTTCCAACTACCGTCAGCAAGGCGCCGCTCCCAAGTCTTTCCAAAAGTGGCACAAACACTGTTCTCTGAAGCAGCCATTGTGTTAAGAGTCCACTCAAAATCCCTGCGTGTCACATCTGAAACAAACCAAGGGAAGTTCTTGCCATGAAAACGGACACATTTTGCAAAACCAGAGCAAAGGAGAAACTCTGCCAGGCAGAAATCAGTAAGCACCTCATATCCAGCATTGTCTAAAATTATATCCATTTCTAAGGGACCTTCTTTCTTATTCTTAAGCTGATTTAAAACATTGAAAATATCTTCAGTGTTGTCAACGAGAATATTGGATTCTAGTTTTTCCAATGTTTTCACCGGACTTTGCTTCTGGGAGTTTTCGAATCCAGCCGATATAGAAAGATCACATTTGTTTCCCCAGAGGGAAAAGCGGAGAAATTTGGACAAGGCACTTTTCACCAATATATTATCATCGATTGATTTTTGGTTGGAAATGGAATCATCCAAAAAGGTCAATAACCTGAAATGAAAAAATAGATAAATAAAAATAACAATAAATTAATTAAATTCAATTTCTCTGAAAGGTTTAGTGGTTAACGACACAGACTGACAACCTGGGTGTCCCAATTCAAATCCAGTTCATCCCATAAAAAACTTACTTTCACTTAGGATGTTGTCAATCTTCATGTGGTCCTTCCCGTAAGTACCAATCGTCTTTCTAGAAAGAATTCTGACTAGAAAAATATCGGGGAAACCAATGCCAACAACAGAATGTTTGAATTTATACAATATGATGATGAGTTTCTCTTACATCAATATTGTTGTTGGCATCCGTTAGTCAAGAAGACTATGGGGTTGCACTGGTAGAGGTGATTGAACACCGTCTTCTACGGTTGAATAAGCCTATCTTTAATCTACATTGTCAGTTGCGGATGTCACAGGTGAAGGTCAGTGCATCATATTGGTGGTCTGTTGAATTTTGTTGACTGGCCTTCCTTTTGGTTTCCACATGTTCAACAATGAACTTTTCACTAGTGGTCAGGCCTTTGATTACCATTTGTCTCCAGATTTTGCGGACTTTAGCTTTGGGCTCCCTGGAGAGATAACATCAATATTAGCAAGCACTAAAAGGCAGCGTCATTTTATTTTTGTGTAAAAGAAGTTAATTTCAAGATGCATCGTCAGATGTTTGTGGGAAGCTTTTTCAGCTGTTCTGTATATTACACTTCCGTTTGAAATGGTATTTTCATTGTTAAACAAATGCCTACAGTGAATGGGAAGATGTTGATTTAGATATATGTGTGTGCATCTCAATAAAAACGCCCCCATAGTCAGCCCGTCATATCTAAGTTTAAAGCATCTTCATCGTTAAACATGCAGACTGATTTAAGGATATTTGTTCTGATTTAATATGAAAGAAATTAACTTTTATTATATTTAAATTTATGATGATTTTAGAAAAACCAAAAGTCTCTTTTTTTTTTTTTTCTTTTTTTTTTTTTTAACTTTTATCATTTTGTTCTAGCCAGGGATGAGGCATCCTACAGGAGGCCGCTATCTCATACAGTCCAACAAAGAGATCTTTTTAAGATTGTAACTGTCCCTTTAAATGCAAATGTTTGTATATCTCTTGCCCTTGGTACATCGGGTCAGATAGTTTTTGAAGTTCTTTTTTACAAGTCTGGTTGCTACTGTAATTCCAGGAATGATGGAAATATTTTTTTGTATGGAAAGAATTTGTCATTCTTTCATTTGATACTACTTTTCCCTCTGCAACTACATAAATATGTCCCCAAAACTTTCTAATTTCGCCATGACACGTAAGTATATAATAATGTTCCCACCTGAGATGCGTAGGTTTAAAAGATCACCATTATGAGCAAGCATCATAAAAATATGCAAAATGAAATGATAATAACAATAAAAATTATTGTTTACTTTTATAAGTTATTTTACAAAAAAAAAAAAAAAAAAAGAAAGAGTTAAGATTTTCTGTGCACAATGTTAATTCTATCTATATATATAAAAGGCAAATGCGCACACGCATTTTTTGTAGGTCTCGAAAAGGCTTTTTTCGCCGACGGTCCCGGGGAGGGGGGGGGTACTATCGCTTAGAAGTGTTTATATACCCCCTAGATAATAATATCTAGGATTTGGGAACACGGGTCGCCTCTAGATTTATTTACGTCGATTTTTACAAAATTATTGCTATTTCAGCCCGTCATTCAGTTTTTGTATAAAACCGAAACTAATTCAAAGCTAAGGGAGCATTCCCGGCAATCGCACCGGGAAACGTCCAGAAGCAATCAGCTTTGATCAATGTGGGGCCAAACTCCTTATATCAGACAATTGCTATTCAATCTGAACAACAGGGAGCTGGTTTCCCCCTCCCCAACATCTTGGGGAAACAACTAGTCAAAGTTGGGTAAACAAACCCAAAAGCTGCCCCGCAGCAAAAATTAACTCCGCGACTTCTATTTGACCTCATTAATGAAGTCAAATAGAACTAGCGGGCACGTGTCAATTCTGTTTTTAATATTTAAATAAATAAATTCAAACACGTTTCAGTTGCTCTTTGTTGGCAGAGCAGGTAACGTGTCAGGTTTTTTGCACACTTTATCTAAAGGTTGTGAGTTCGAATCGTGGTGGGAGATGTTTTTTTTTTGTTTTGTTTTTTTTTCCGATTTTTAAAGTTTTATATTGAAACAGGGTTATTTAAGCCATTTTTCACGTTCTGTGTTTTTTTTTTAATTTTATTTTTCAGATTTTTTAAATAAGTTTTAACGTTTTTTTCATCACATTCGTGTTTTCTTTTTTGTTTTTGTTTTTCCGATTTTAAGAAATTTAAACATCGTTCATTTGCCTTACATTAATTTTTTGGGGATTTTTTTCGATTTTTTTAAGTTTTAACATTTTTTTTTTTATAATATTTAAACCGGGTGATAATTCTTTCGTTTTTCTTTTTTTTTTTTTTATCACATTCGCGTTTTCTTTTTTGTTTTTGTTTTTACGATTTTAAGAAATTTTAACATCGTTAGTTTGCCTTACGTTAGTTTTTTTTTTTTTTTTTTGATTTTTTTAAAGTTTTAACATTTTTTTTATAATATTTAAACAGGGTGATTACTTTGCTTATTCTTTTGTTTGGATTTAAGCACACACATCTCTAAACACCCGGGCAACGCCGGGTACTCTCACTAGTCTATATCTATAAAAGGCAAATGCGCACGCGCATTTTTTGTATGTCTCGAAAAGGCTTTTTTCCCTGACGCTCCCGGGGTCGTTACTATAGCTTAGAAGTGTTTATATACCCCATATCTAGGATTTGGGAACGCGGGGTCGCATGTGGATTTATTTACATCGACTTTTATAAGATTCGCGCTATTTCACTCTGTCCCCTGTTTGTCCTGCTTTTTAGTATAAATACAGTGAAACTAAATTCAAACAGGTCGTGTTCTCGGCTTTCGTGCCGAAACGTCTAGAAAGCACTTAGCTTTTGATCAATGTGGAATTTCTCCTTATATCAGACGGTTGCTTTCATTTCGAGACAAGACACTCCCCCTAATAAACAGGGAGCTGGTTTTCCCCAAAGTTAGGTAAAAACAAACAAACCAGTTTATTGACCTCATTAAAAACTATCCCGCAGAAAATGTTAACTGCTGAATATCTATTGCTTATGATCACCACATGTGAATTAAGCTTTTTCGTATAAAAAAAAGAAGCCAACAGACTCGCGGTAAATACTGTCCCACACTCAAAGTTCACGTCAATGACTCGTCAAAAACCGGCACCTGTTTTTTTTTTTGTTTTTTCACACTTTACTATTTTCCAACTGTGCGTCAAGGCTTCGTTTTTTTTTTAAAAACAACCAATGATTTTTCTTTCCATTTACCCAAAAACACACACACCTACAATCACCCGGGAAACGCCGGGTACCCCCCGCTAGTCTATTATATAAATCTCACGTGTTTAAATGCATGTTTGTATGTGTGTATGTATGTATGTATGTCTGCCTAAAACTTTTGACAGAGGAGACGGATTTTCACGAGATCAGTATTGTTTTGAAGCTCGACCCTTCGGACGCCAAATATCGAAAAATTTGCTAAAAACATTAATTCTTTCACCCTCAACTGGGCACTTTTCTACAAGGAGGGTCAGTTTTTTTGTGTCGACATTTTTGCAAGTCATCATATCGGTTGGAATGACTTTACTAATTTCAACGTTTCAAACTTCCGATTTCATCATGGGGTAGGGGTAGGACGTCAGGTTTTGTTTCACTTTCTTTTCCACCTTCACGTCATGAGTTCGAGCCAGCCTGCATACTACCACTTTTTTTTTTTGCTTAACACACACCTCCAAACACCCGGGCAACGCCGGACACCCAGGCTAGTTTATTATATATTGCACACATACACACACACAGGATCTGCTGCTATGTTTTTTAAGCAATATTAACAGTTTAAAATAATGTTTTTAATTTTGCTTACCTAAGCAATGAGGGAGTTACCTGCCCTTTATTTTTTGCATATAAATGTGTTGCCTCTTTTATTAACAGGGCATATTTATCTATTTTTTATTTTATTATTTGTTTATTTTTTAATATTTAAATATCTAAATATTTGGTACTTGTACAGTTTAATCAAGACATTAAAAAAATTAAAATATCGAAAAAAGTTTAAATTGTATGTATCCGTTATGGAACGAAGTTCTCTGAAAAAAAATTCACTTAATTTCATCAAGTAGTTTTTTTTTTACAGCGAAAAAACAATTTGTTATGATACCAAGCAAAAGGTTCGATTTTTAGGAAGAAAAGCTAGTATTAAAGATGGGGAGGAAGTGTCGGCACTTTAACTGAAGTTATCTCCCTGTGGCGTTTTTTAAAAATCCAAACAAAAATTTTTTTAAATTCCAAGATGTCTGCCTTCAACGTGCTGTCATAAAAACGTGTTCTTCCGCTGTAAAAAAAAAAAAAAAATAAAAACTACTCGATCAAATCAAGTGAAAGTTTTTTTCAAAGATCTTCAAACCAAAACGGATACATACAATATAACCTATTTTTTTTTTCTCAATATTTTCATTTTTTAATGTCTTGATTAAACTGGACAAATACCAAATATTTAAATATTTTTAAGTGCATAAAGTTATCCAGGATCACACATGTTTCTAACTATCAGCTGTCGTCAGCATAGCTAAACTTTTTTTGGCAAGGCTCAAACCCATGATCACACAATCCACAGTCTGGCGTTTTACCACTGAGCTATGAAACTTTCACATTTTATGCATGATTTTATCACTTTAAATCAAAGATCTGGGGTGGTGGTTGTTATTTTTTTTAGCAATATTAGCAGTTTGAAACACTGTCTTTTTTTTGTATTTTAATTTTGCTTATGTAAGCGATAAGAGAATTACCCCTGCCCTTTAATTTTGCATATAAACGTGTCGCCCCTTTTATTAATGGGGCATTTTTTTTTTTAAATATCTAAATATTTTTATGTGCATAAAGTTATCCATGAACACAGGTTTTTAGCTATCAGCTGTCATCAGCATGGCTAAACTTTTGTATACAAAAAAAAAACAATGGCATATTATCAATTCGAATTTTATTACCACCGATTAGTGTTAATGAAGAGCGTGTGTTCTTTTTTATTCTTAAAAACAATAAAAAGAGAAGCGTTTTCTCTATCCCATAAGAAAAAAAAAGCAAAATAAGTTTCCAGATTTTGTGTCCGAGTTTAGTCACAGTAAAACTTTGATGTTGTAGACTTAACAAAATCAAAAATTACACAAAAAATACAGCTCAATCTCATAACTGCCGTCAATAATAGGTTGAGCATTTCCAACTGATCTGTATATTTTTATTACCTATATTTTTGTTCACTTTTCGGTTTTTGAATTGTTCTAACATATCAAGTTTTTGGTTGGTTGGTTGGTTGGTTGGTTGGTTCTTTTTGTTTTACGACATATCAACCCTTTTCAGGTTATTTAATGCCGAATCCAGTGATTTTGAAGAAAAATTTTTTAATAGAATACATTTTTTTTTTCCAAGTCAGTTTCTATTTAACCCATAGTTGGGACCCTAACAGGTACTACCACTCTGAGTCAGAGTGGACCTGGGAGCAATGGCAATTAAGGGGTGGCTCCACACTCCCCAAAGCCCGCAAGCTGGGGCTTCACCATCGGATATAGTTTAAAGTCATATCCAAGCGCTCGAGTTTTTGAGAATTTTGAGTTATTTTTCACCCCTCAGCCATCAAGCAGTATCAGAGTGGACTGGGGAGGTCTACCTTTCTTGCCCATGTAGGGTTTGTTGGTTATTTCGCCTCATCAGTGTCTTGCCCCCTTCTCTGTTGAAAATTATTAACTGTTAACAATAATAAGTTTGCTGTTAACAGCATCCTTCATTTTAGAAGAAAAAAAAAAGTTTTAGAGATCTCAACAAAACTCATTCTGTGCATTCAGAAATTGCTTTTAAGTTAATGCAGACCTCAAACATTAATGTAAAAGTTTTGTTAAATTTTGAAATCTCCATTAATTCTAGTATATTTTGTTCACATTTTCATAAAATGAAATGTGTTGGAGGGCATGTTGTTAAAAGAAAATATTTACTATCATATTTTTAAGGTATCAAAAATACGAATACGATTTTCGTCTCGATTATTACTGGTGTATTTGAAATTATTGTTAAATGATACATAAGTTATGATATAAATGTATATTAATGTCATATCAAATACTACAAAAGTTATGATGGTATTAAATTATATTGACACTATATTAAATAGAACAAAAGTTATAATAGCATTAACTTATATTATGATTATATTAAAAAGTATTAAAGTTACGATAAATTTATGATGGTATTAACATATATTAATGCTATATTAAAAAGTAATAAAGTTATGATGTTATTAACTTATATTAACGTTATAACAAATATTACAAAAGTTCTGATATTAACTTATATTAATGTGATATTAAATAGTACTAAAGTTATGATATTAACTTGTATTAATGTCATTAAATAGTACACAACTTATGATATTAACTTATATTAATGTGATATTAAATAGTACTAAAGTTAGGATATTAACTTATATTAATTTCATTAAAAAAATGACCAAAGTTTCATTTCATTTGAACAAAACACTAAGAAACGGAGCCTAATTAGAGTTGGGGCCAGTTTTTTTTTTTGGTCACCCTGTATTAATGTTATATTAAATAGGACTAAAGTTATGACAATATTAATGTTATATTAAATAGTACTAAAGGTGGGATATTAACTTGTATTAATGCCATTAAATAATACAAAATTTAGATATTTACTTATAAATGTTATATTAAATAAAACTAAATTTATGATGAAATGAACTTATATTAAAATAGTGCAAAAGTTATATTAACTTATATTAATGTCATAAATACAAAGGTTATATTAACTTATGATAGGTTTTTAAATAGTACACAGTTATGATATTTACTTATATTAATGTTATTAAATAGTACAAAATTTATAATATAAACACTTTATTAATATTATATTAAATAGTACTAAAGTTATGATATAAACTTATATCAATGTTAAATTAAATAGTACTAATGTTATGATAATGACTTGTATTAATGTCATTGAATAGTACAAAAGTTATATTAACTTATATTAACGTTATATTAAATAGCCCGAAAGTTATGATATTAACTTGTATTAATATTATATTAAATAGTACTAAAATTAATATATTAACTTATATTAATGTTATATTAAATAGTACTAAAATTAATATATTAACTTATATTAATGTTATATTAAATAGTACTAAAATTAATATATTAACTTATATTAATGTTATATTAAATAGTACTAAAGTTATATTAACTTGTGTTAATGTCATTAAATAGTACTAATGTTATGACATTAACTCATATTAATGTTATATTAAATAGTATTAAAGTTACGATATTAACTCATATTAATGTTATATTAAATAGTACTAAAGTTACGATATTAACTCATATTAATGTTATATTAAATAGTACTAAAGTTACGATATTAACTCATATTAATGTTATATTAAATAGTACTAAAGTTATGATATTAACCCATATTAATGTTATATTATATAGGACAATTAGAGTTAATTAACTTGTTATGTCATTAAATAGTACTATAAATTTATGATATTAACTTATATTAATGTTTTATTAAATAGTACTAAAGTTATTATGCTATTAATTCATCTTCATATTATATTAAATAGTCCTAAAATTATGATAATATTAATTTATATTAATGTTATATCAAATAGTACTAAAGTTATGATTATATTAACTTATAATTATGTTATATTAAATTATACAATAGTTATTAACTTATATTACATAACATGGTTCTGTGGTGTACTTTGGAGGTTCCTATGGACCTGTGTAATTATTTTTCAAAGTAATATCTAAATGACTGATTACCGATCGGTCATCAATGATTGAAAATTAGTTATAGTTAAATAGGCTTCTACTGCTTTCATAGCTCCCAAACTTTTTTTTTTAAACAAAAGATTTTAGATGTCAGTAAAACGCAAAAAATTAAAAAAAAAAAAAAAACAGTAAAAAGTTATAGCAAGTTTCGTCTATGTGAAACGTGAAACACGGACAAAACAAAATGACTTGGATCCTCACAACCATAGGAAAAAAAAAAAGAGATACTTATACACTTATTGTACGGTGCTGAAATAACGTTATTATTTAGAAAGACATTCTTAACAGGTGCAGGGCAGGGTGTTTTGTAACTATTTTGTACTTTCACCTAAAAATTTAATTTAAAAAATAAAAAAAGACATCATAAAACTTAAACTTAACTTGAAAATACTATTAAAAAAGTATGGTACAATAAATGTATGAGTACCAATAAATAAGGAAGAAAGGAATGCAACAGATACAAATAAATAAGGGAGGGCGGTGATAAATCCAAGTTTCACCATTATTTTTTTATTTTTTATTTTTTTCAAGGTGATATTTTCTGTTAAGGAACAGCTAGCAAGATGCAATAATCGATAGATAATTAAAGTCATAAAGACAGTAAAATTGTAGTTTTCTACTCAAAATGTCTGCCGACTCTTGCTTAATTTACTCGTCTGCTATTTTAAACCGGTGACCCCCAAAAGTTTGGACTCTACTTGACAAAAAGAAAGATTTTCTAATAGTAAGTTGTTTTTGTTTAACTTACTTTCTTTTTAATCTTTCCTTTTTTCCCCCCCCCCCAATTTTGTGAAAATAAAATCAGTGTTCTTTTTTGTTTGTTTTTCATATAAATGGATCTGAAACATAACCATCAATTTGCAATTCAACAAATCACTTTCTCTTTTCAAAATTGTTAAATAATAAAATCTTGTTATAAAAATTTTTTTTACAGATGAAAAGAATTACAAACTTTGGTGCTTGTGAATTTTTTTTTATTTCTTTTTATAGTATCTTCAAGTGAACTTCAATTTTTACAATATTTTTGTTCATTAAAAGTACAGAATAGTTACAAAACACACACCCCTCTTCATGTTGTGAATGGGTTTCTAAATAATAACATTATTTGACTGCAGTAACATAGATGCACAAGTACCAAAACTTTTGCTTTTTTCAATTTAATGAACATTTTTGCAGTGTTTTTTTGTTTTAAATAATTATATATATATATATATATATATATATATATATATATATATATATATAGTGGCCTGGACAAGTCCAATAAAAGAGTAATAAAAATTGAACATGCCAATGAATAATAAACACTTACAAGCCTCCACCCCTTGGAAACACACTCAAATGAAATATGAAAATTGCCATTTTTACATCTCCAATACATTTGAAAATAATTTCTGACGAGGACGCTTCACAGAACGTCTGAAACGCGCGTAAAAACGATTTTAATGACTTAAAAACATTATTACAATGATCCAAACATAATTCTCAATGAAAACCAAGACACGGAATAATAAAATAATGTTAACAAATACACATTGTTGGTGACTACTCCCTTATTTAAATATATATATATATATATATATATATATATATATAGTGACTAGCTAAATCAAATCACTCGTCACATAATCAGAGAAATGTATTTAACTGAAATTTATTCATTTCAGGAACAATTTGGTTTTGGTCACCGTTCGCCCACGTAATTCTATCAGCGCCTAGAATCATGGTTGTGGCGCAACCTTTTTACACACAAATCCATGGGACTATATTTTTGTCTGTTTGCGCATATAGATAGTGAACAGGTCGGAACATTCTAGAAAATCGATATAAAAGACCTGACACACCAAAAGCAAATCAGTTCCAGACAACATTTCTGCCAGTTATTTCACCACTGCCCGTGATTATCACACGTGTCTGACTCTGTCTAAAAGATGTAAAACTGCATCGCAAAGAATACCACGCTTAAGCTGCAACGGATAAATTACTCAATCCCTTACCTACGAAGTTTACGCAAAGAATAAAGAATGAATATTTTTCCTTGCAAAACTCTTACTTTCCTAGTATACGTTCATTCGCAGTATTTCTTCATAAAATATATGGACAATTACGATTCCCTCAGTAACAAAAAATGTCCAGCCGATACCCTTTCAATTAAACAAATATTTTTTTTTTTATTGGATTATAATTTTGGACTTTTGTCTTATAAAAATGCACATTTCCCCACTTTATCCATGGATTTTAATCTTACTAATTTTATGCTTATGGAAGATCACAAACATACAGGATCGAATACAAATTACACATCTCGCACGTATAAAAATAAACTTCTGGTTAAATAAAATTTATCATTTGGAGTTTCAGAATTTGTTCCAGAGTCGTTGCTATTATTGATGTTTTTTTTTTTTGTTTTTGTTTGTTTTTTTTTGTACGGGAAATGCTCTCGTCACTGTCACAAATTAAGACGTCAGTCATTACCCCTTTTTCCCACAAACTGGTGACCTTGACTTGTAAATTAGCGACACATGTAAACACGGCCTCCCTATATATATATGATGAGAATAATGGAAATAGTATTCCAACTAGCTAGAGAGATGAACACATAACTTTGTTTGTTCCTTTTTTTTTTCATCTCTCTCTCTCTCTATAATATATATATATATATATATATATATATATATATATATATATATATGACTACTTCATTTAATCACATAAATTAATATACGAAAGTATAATCTTATGCGTAAACATTAAGTATTTACTTCAACAGTGCTCAATACATAGGTAGAGCTAGGTAGTAAGTTATAAAATGTATATGGCGATTAAGCTACACAGAATATTCCGCATTTCATCCACGCTAGGATTCGCCAGGCTTATGTGAGAGAGTTGCAATATTTTTCTTGGTGATGGTCACAAAGTATGTGTTCAGTTTAGTAGAACGTTATAAAGCCTGACGAATCCTAGCGTGGATGAAACACGGAATATTCTGTGTAGCTTAATCGCCATATATATTTTATAACTTAATATATATGACTTTTCAAACTCCAAAGCTTTCTGGTGTAAAAATAAAAATAGCAAAACTAGTGTTTCTAAAGGTATTTTTAAAATACTTAGGAAATAAAATATTACTCCAAATAATAGGTATCCCAATGGGATTGGATCCTGCACCATTTTGGACAAATCTGTATTTACATAGACTCGAGTATATATTTATGTCATCACAAATAAAAAATGATATATCGAAAACATAATTTTCATGGGTGTAGGAGATTTATAGATGACCTTATATGTATAAATGATAACGATTAATTCGAAAAAAAAAATAAACATCTTATATATTCGAAGGAGTTAGAATTGAATTGTGAACACAGAGGACAACAGACTACATTTCTGGATTTAGATATAAAAATTGAGGATGAGATTTTTCTTTATAAAATATTTGATAAAAGAAACGCTTTCCCCTTTAAAATAGTATGTATGCCGCATAAAGATAGTACCTGCCCTGTTTTTATGTTTTATGGAACCATTCTGTCAGAGTTTTTGAGAATAGCCTGCGTTACTTTAAAATTAATAGATTTTATACCACCAGTTTCTAGCTTAGTAATAAGAATGATAAAACAAGGTGGGGATAAAACTAAAATATTTAAACAGTTAAATAAAGCATTTGTTCGTTATCCTGATGCTTTTGAATCGTTTAAAATTAACCAAAATATATTAATAAAGGAAATCCAAAACTTTATTAGTACTGTATAAAATGTATTTAAGAAAAAAAAAAAAAAATTATATATATGTATAAATATTTTTAACCTTTATATATATTTAATTTTCAATAAATAAGAATGTAAATATACAAAATACTAATCATAGTGGAGGTGATAAGTAGCTAAATGGATTAATCCTAATCTTATAAATACAAAACTGGTAAATTAAAAAATATATCCATTTTGAATTTGGAAACAGTTGAATCTCACAGGTAAGAAATTCATTTTTATAACATTAATGGGGTAGATAAAGTAATTAAGAATAGGAAACTAGATCTAATATTTGTAACATGTTTTTTTTTCCTAAGATTTAGGGAGGTGGTGTTTGATCAACACTGCTGGGGAGCCATGATGTAATATACTGTTTTGTTTTTAAATCCCCGAAACAGTGGTTCATGGTAAACAACTGATGATCCCTTAAAAAATAAATTATTACTGGTACTATTGTAAATTCGAGAGAGCAAGTTGATGCAGTAATTGCATGTGATTGGATGACTTAAATATTTTCTAACGAATGATAAAAAAATAATTTTTTTTTTTTTGTACAGTTTTAGAAGTTAAAAACTTCCAAGACTATATATATACACACACACACAAATAATAAAATCTATGTTTGGTGCTTATGCAGAGAAGGTGAAAGTACAAAAGAGTTACAAAGCACACTTGCTTCCCTATGTTAAGAATGGGTTTCTGAATAATATTGTTATTATTTCAGCATAGTATTTTCTCTGCATATTGATCCTATGCTTTTATGAACAGTATTTTTTTTTCCAGATTAAATATATATATATAACCTGATAGTAATGATGTATCCCATATGATAGAGTAAACCAGAGCATTTGGCAGTCTTTTTCACCGTTTTGTCTTAATAAAATTAAGTTTTCAAAGTTTTTTGGGGGGCTATTGTCGGCAAAATATATTTGTGATATCATGTTTAAAGAAATAACAATTGATTCGTGTTCATCAGAGAAAAAAACATATTTTGTTGAATATTTTGAAAACTCCAGTTGGCTTTCCACAAATTTAAGTCACCTAGAACAATAGGTACTATCTCTTAGGGCATTAAACACCGGGATATTGCGTGCATCACAGCCATTCCTCATTTTGGAGGTCTTTAAATGAAATGTTGATAATGGTGCATTGGTGTAATGGT
Source organism: Euprymna scolopes (assembly GCF_053919585.1). NCBI lineage: Eukaryota > Metazoa > Mollusca > Cephalopoda > Sepiida > Sepiolidae > Euprymna > Euprymna scolopes. The sequence goes on from NC_136482.1 coordinate 169,632,418, forward strand.
GCACTGTGTGTGATACAAGGAATCACAAATGTCACACTTAACCTAATTAATGCCATCCCCCCTACTAGATCTGCAACATTTTTCTCGGTGATGGTCACAAAGTAGGTGTTCAATTTAGTAGAACGTTATAATTGAAAACTGATCTCCGACAATAAAAGTCATAATTTTTATTTTCATTATTTTTTTTTTTTTTAATCTGAAAGTTAAGTTTGTAATCGATGAAAATAAATTGCAAAAAAAAAAAAAAAAAAAAAAAAAAAAAAAAAAAAAACGGATGAATTTTGGAATTTAGAGGTGAGATCAATTTCCTAAATGTCCGCCAAAAAATTATTCGGTTTCTCATTTGTGTTTACATAAACTCCATGTTCTTTCTATGCGATGTGGAGGGGGGGGGGGGCATCGGGGTCTACAAAATTGTTTTTTCTGGTTCGTGCATCGCGTTGCGGTAAAGCATTATACCATGGCCATCGTTAAGTGATGATAATACGCTCGCCAGACAATCGGTCAATATGCGAGTGTACCCGGCAACAAAGGGGGGGGGGGACTTCTGAATAAGAACGAAAATAAAATGTCGCAAAACTGAATTTCCATAAAAAAACGTATTTTTTTTTTTTTTTTTACGAGAGTACCCAGCGTAATATAAACACCCCCAATCTCTTCATGTTAAGAACGGCTTTCGGAATAAACATCCTCAACCTCAAAAGCCGCTCTTAACAAGGGGAGGTTGGGGGTATTTATAATACACTGGAGACTGTCGTAAAAAAATACCAAAAGAATAATGGGTACTAGTGCACCGTGCTGAAATAACATTATTATTTAGGAAGCCATTCTTACCATGAGGAGAGGGTGTTTTTGTACCTATTCTGTACTTTAACCTTACAATTTAATAAAAACAGATATCATAAAACTTTAATTAAACTTGAAAATACTATTTTAAAAAAAAACAAAAAAAAAACGGGGATCAATAAGTGCACTAGGACCAAACAGTTATCAATTTAATTGCCATGTTGCAATTAGTAACATATCTCTACATTATTACATAAAACATGTACTTTCGCGATTTCATTTACACACCATTATTTTGGTGGGAATGTAACAAAACAGGCTGCAGTTTATTCTTTAAACAAAACTTACAATTTATTTCGAAAACTATTTTCATTATTAATTAATTTTCCATTTTGTCATGTTTTGGATATTTTACTTGTTAGGTGAAAGTACAGAACAGTTAAAAAAAAAAAAAAGCGCCCACGCTGGTTTTATTTTTACAATAAAATTGAAAAAAAAAAAAAAAAAAACAACAACAACAAGAGTTCCTAATAGTTATTTTTGTGTATATTAGAATACACATTGTGGGGGTTACCTATTTTAAAATGGACGTTACGTTCAATTGACGTCAAAGTTGATAGCCATTATATTATGGGTTAAAAACTACAAATATTTACCATGCGGTCTCTATTCTCAAAACCCAATTTGTACTTCTGCTTCTGCAGTTAATTAAAAAATACATACAGAAATTTTTTTATGATGTTCGTAACTGTCACGGAACGAAAATGTCATATTCCAAAAATCACCTATGATCAAGTAATTCTCGTTTTATAAAGAAAAACGATTTTAAATGATTAAATCAGTAGCATTACAAGGCTGATCTGATAACTTTGAATTATTGTGTACTTATCTGCCTTTATTTATTTTTCAAGATGGCGACATGATACAGTCTCTTTTTGCTTACTCATAACATTTGATTTTCGGTAAATTTTTACGACGTGCACTGCCCCACTGCCCCAGCGTCCCAGCGACGACCCAGCGTATTATAAACACACCAACCTCCCCATGGTAAGAACGACTTCTAGAATACCCCCCCCCCCCAAAAAAAACCCTCCCCATTTTAAGAACGGCTTTCGAGGTGGGTGGGTGTTTGGGATTCCGAAAGCCATTCTTAACATGTGGAGGTTAGGGTGTTTATAATACGCTGGGGCACGTCGTAAAAATTTACCTGATTTTCTTGGTTAAAAATAAAACTACTCGATTAATTTACGTTGTTTTTGGAATAGGTACTCATGCACTTATTGATCCGTGCTGAAATAATAACGTTATTATTTAAAAAGCCATTCTTAACATGGGATGGGAGGGTGTTTTGTACCTATTCTGTACTTTAACCCTACAATTGAATAAAAAAAACATATCATAAAACTTTAATTAAACATGGAAATACGATTTTAAAAATAACGCGGATCAGTAAGTGCATTAGCACCTGAATTCTAAATAAGAACTATTAAGGTTTTCACTTACACTTTCACTGCCTCGTGCGACGAGAAAAACGTGCCTTCTTTCGATTCTTGGAATACGTCGATCTGGTTTAAGGTTCGGCTCAAGTTGACGGCTTCTTGAATCCTTCTGTACATATAACATTCGACATAAAGCCAAGGGTTGTTGAACCAAGACGGTTGCACGCCGTTCGATCGTTCTTTCTCTTCGATCAAATAGTCATTCCAATCGCCAACATCGGAATCAGAATCGGTTATCGGGAGGATCGGCTTGTTGGTTTGTACTTCATTACGAAGTTTCGATATTTTACCGATCAAAGTTTTTAGTTCTTCACTACCTTCGACTCCATACTGTGCGTGGATTTTTTCCTTGTTTCTATAAAGACTGTCGACTATTTTGCTTAATATCACGGGTAACCTGTCCTTGACGGTGACATATGCATAAGATGATTTGTATTTCGCTGAAAGCAACGCACCTATTGGTGTTGTCTCCGCCATCTTGAATGATGCCGATTACAATTTGTTAGTCCAAGGGGGATAACTCTGTCGGCTTTACTTTTATGTTTACCTTTGTTTTTTGGAAAGTGAAATTATTTTATACTAGCGGGAGCAATGTCCCTACGTTGCCCAGGGAAATATAAAAGAATGATAATAAATATTAAATAAATATCAGATTATCACTCGTAAAAAAAAAAATAAAAAAAATTAGAAATGAGCACACTATAAGTTAAAGCAATTAAACAAGGTCTACTCCACAAAATCTCCAGCTATGGTATAGTTGGAAATTTCTTTTCAATTATTAAATCATTTCTCTCTGATAAGTTCACAAGAGTATTGGTTGATGGGCAGAAATTAGAAGCTCACAGTATTAATGCTGGAGTCCCTCAGGGGTCCATCCTGGACCCAACTTTCTTCCTGATCTACATTAATGATTTTCCAAATCACATTCTAAGTTCATTTGTAGACATTTATGCTGACGATACTACCATCTATGACAACACTTTGAAGGTTGTAAACGACGAAGTTCTCTAATTCTCTCTCCTCTGATCTTGATCAAGTGGTGTAATAGGGAAAGAGGTGGCTGGTTAATTTTAATGCATCTAAAACCGAGCTTCTATCTTTACATCATCATCATTCCCTATCTAGCATTAATTAAAATGAATGAATAAAATAAATTAAGCACCAGGTGCGCTTGAAAGCTAAATTACAACGCAATATTATGAAAATAAACAAATATTTTACTTGTTCGAAATTTATAATTTAAATATATTTCGGAGTCAAACTGCATCCTCAGTATTTTGTTTCTTTCTTTTTCTTCTTCCTCTTTCTTGCCATCTTGCAAAGTTGGACAAAGAAAAGTCAGTAGCAAAGATCTGTGCATTGTCTCTCAGCGGTTGTTTTCTTTTCTTATTTTATATAGTAGTGATATATATTAGTGTTCCTTTATATAAAAAAGAGGCAATTTTTAAAGTGCTCTAAGAAAATTTTTTTATAAAAAGTTAGCCTTATTGCTTGTGTTTTTTTTTGGGGGGGGGGTAATAATAATTCAGGTCAAGTCCAAAAATCCAGTGTTCAAAGTTAAGATGACGGAAGTGGACTCAGTTTACCTAAAAATGGAACGGAATGGAAGTCACTAAACATGAAACGAAATACGAAACCATATAGAAATAATTTATTTAAAAAAGTTATTTTAGTTTTAACACTTCTTGTGCTATCATGAAACAATAAAAAAAAATAAACTTTCATTTTTTACATTTCTATAAATAGTTTTTGTTTTATTTGTTTTGTTATCATAAAAAAAAAAACAATGAGAAATTTTATTATTTGTATTTCTAAATAATATATTTATCTCTTTCACAAGTTTCATCACAGAATAATAACTTTATTATTTAGGAATCCATTCATAACCTGAGGAGGTGAGAGTGTTTTGTAACTATTCCATACTTTTAATAAACGAAAATATTGTAAAAACTGAATTTAACTGAATCTTCTTAGATCGACTTTTCGTTGAGGAGGTGAGTCATGTAGTGATCACTGCATATGGCCGGAACAAATCTTCAGAAGGAGAATTTCACAGCAATCATTGTTTTCAGCACACATCATGTATCATAGCGCGCAAAGACACAACGTCATGATTTGGCCACCCTCACACATATTAATTAAGGAACTATGTTGCATTCCACGCGTAGTGATACAGCAAACAGGCTGGAACATTCCAGAACGTTTCTATATAAACATTTGCCATGAAAAAGCAAATACGTTTCTCTTCAGACTTCTCCAGTGCGACACGTACCAATGAAACTCTGTGGGAAGAGAGACATTAAAATCTTCCATTTGGACTTTACAAGCGCTACAGACAAAATCAAACCAGTTTTTCTCTTCAACACCCATCATAGAAAATCACAACATCGAGTGGGAATTTAAATCTTCTTTTTAACAATACTTTTTTTAACTACTGTTTTCTTATGCAATGAACACACACACACACATGGTTTAATGACTGTTTTTCTCTAAAAAAAAAATAACCATATTCAAGCCACGGGTGACACTCTGTCCATAAAAATCAATAATCTTAAACTTCATGCCATTTTCACGAGATAATCATTTAGTTAAGCAATGAACACTCGTTACAAGACAACACTAACATTGGAACGATTTGAATTAATATTCTTCTATCATGTAACTAAATGTCATTTCACAGTAATACAGCGATTTCAAGTTGTCATTTCACAGTAATACAGCGATTTCAAGTTGTCATTTCACAGTAATACAGCGATTTCAAGTTGTCATTTCAGAGTAATACAGCGATTTCAAGTTGTCATTTCACAGTAATACAGCGATTTCAAGTTGTCATTTCACAGTAATACAGCGATTTCAATTTGTCATTTCACAGTAATACAGTGATTTCAAGTTGTCATTTCACAGTAATACAGCGATTTCAAGTTGTCATTTCACAGTAATACAGCGATTTCAAGTTGTCATTTCACAGTAATACAGCGATTTCAAGTTGTCATTTCACAGTAATACAGCTATTTCAAGTTGTCATTTCACAGTAATACAGCGATTTCAAGTTGTCATTTCACAGTAATACAGCTATTTCAAGTTGTCATTTCACAGTAATACAGCGATTTCAAGTTGTCATTTCACAGTAATACAGCGATTTCAAGTTGTCATTTCACAGTAATACAGCGATTTCAAGTTGTCATTTCACAGTAATACAGCGATTTCAAGTTGTCATTTCACAGTAATACAGCGATTTCAATTTGTCATTTCACAGTAATACAGCGATTTCAAGTTGTCATTTCACAGTAATACAGCGATTTCAAGTTGTCATTTCACAGTAATACAGCGATTTCAAGTTGTCATTTCACAGTAATACAGCGATTTCAAGTTGTCATTTCACAGTAATACAGCTATTTCAAGTTGTCATTTCACAGTAATACAGCGATTTCAAGTTGTCATTTCACAGTAATACAGTGATTTCAAGTTGTCATTTCACAGTAATACAGCTATTTCAAGTTGTCATTTCACAGTAATACAGCGATTTCAAGTTGTCATTTCACAGTAATACAGCTATTTCAAGTTGTCATTTCACAGTAATACAGCGATTTCAAGTTGTCATTTCACAGTAATACAGCGATTTCAAGTTGTCATTTCACAGTAATACAGCGATTTCAAGTTGTCATTTCACAGTAATACAGCTATTTCAAGTTGTCATTTCACAGTAATACAGCGATTTCAAGTTGTCATTTCACAGTAATACAGCTATTTCAAGTTGTCATTTCACAGTAATACAGCGATTTCAAGTTGTCATTTCACAGTAATACAGCTATTTCAAGTTGTCATTTCACAGTAATACAGCTATTTCAAGTTGTCATTTCACAGTAATACAGCTATTTCAAGTTGTCATTTCACAATAATACAGCGATTTCAAGTTGTCATTTCACAGTAATACAGCGATTTCAATTTGTCATTTCACAGTAATACAGCTATTTCAAGTTGTCATTTCACAGTAATACAGCTATTTCAAGTTGTCATTTCACAGTAATACAGCGATTTCAAGTTCTTTGTGGAGTCTCATTATTTTTCGGAGTTATTTATATTTTTATTTTATGTATGTGGGGATGTGATTTGGTGAAAACCTTCTGTTAATCGGCGATCTTGTTAAATTTATCTTTAACGGTCCCGTGGATACTCTACTACTTTCGACTTCTAAAGGTTCATGCACCTGCAACCTCAGTCTTAAAAATTGATAGATCCCAATTACGAATTGGTGGACTCTCGGCTAGAGTCCTATAAAAAAATAAATGCTATCAAAGGCAAGATAAGTTACTTTTCTACCTAACTAGATAAGTTTTTAGTCTTTTTATTTTTTTTTTGTAAAATGTTTATTCGGTTTGAAAAACAAGGAATATTAAGTACTATCGAAGAACAAGAAAAGATGGACGCAATGTCTTTGAAGACTCGATAATCACTTCAAAATAGGAAATAAAACAAAATGGTGGAAGAAACCCACCCAGTAAATGTTACTGTGACATTTATTGGGTGGGTTTCTATCACCATTCAGTTTTATTTCTTATTTTGAAATGATTAACGAAACTTCAAAGATGTAAAGAGACATCGTTGCCATCTTTTCTTGTTCTCCGGTAGCCTTCAATATTACTTGCTTTTCGAACCAAATAAACATAAAAACACTAAAAACGTATCCAGTTAAATAGAAAAGTACATTATCTTGCCCTTCATAACATTTATTTGTTATATATATATATATATATATATATATATATATATATATATATATATATATATATATATATATATAATTTTTTTTTTTTTTTTTTTTTACAACTTTTTCGACAAGATACATTTGAAGAAGGTCGGAGTTTACATCGACCGAAACGTTGAGAAAATCACACTGAATATGAGAACAGTAGTCCGATGAATCCAATTAATACAAATTCTTTTATTGATGTTTTCTTCTTTTTTTTTTATTCTCGCCTTTTTCTGTCAGTTGTGTTTAGACAATTTGTTAATGAGCGTGTATACCGAAGCGATCGCTTGTGTTATCGAAGATGAAAGAAACTACCTTTTTGTTACGATTACAAGGACGAGTTGTCATTGTACGTAATAAGGCAACTCAGATTATTTTACCCAGAAAAGTCGCGAAGGAGTCACCACACAAGATAAGAATTTCATTGGGTTTTTTTTTTGGTTTTATTTTTCATTTCATGTCAAGTTCGGTTTTTAATACTTCGGGTTGTTTAAACCGTCCAATTCAGATCCCCACCACTATTTTCATCGGTTAAAAATCTGCCACTTACAATTTACTTTTGAAAAAGTTTGACATTTCGTTGTGATATATTTCAAAGAAAAGACAATGAAGTTATGGTATAAGCAAGATTCTCCCTCAGCTACATTTTTTTTTAAAAACTTTTCTTCACCCCAAACAAGATATATTGCTACTTGGAAAACAAGGGCTATTATTTGGGATCGTGTCTAACAAAGGACTGTGGGGAGTTGAGCAGCGAAACGTCTATTTACATTACATTTAAACTTCTGCAGGTTAGTAGAGTCAGGGAAGCAGTAAACAGACGGAATTCCAAAATCTATCAGTTTGATTAAAGTAGAAGGCTCTCCGGCCTCCAGCGACCTCATCAGTGAAGAGGTGGGATTTTCCTGGTTGTCAGGTTAATCAGAAGTACGTACATCGAGGGGGGGGGGTTCATAAGTTCATCTGAACACATTCCATTAAAGTACTTGTAAAACAAGTACATAGAGGCAACATTGAGGCAATGGGAAAAGGGTTTAAGCTTGGCTATTAGATTTGAGACATTTTTTTTTTTAATTCTGTCTAAGAGGGAGAGAGACTAGTGATAGATGCAGCAGCCCAGATATGGCAACAATACTACATGCATGGGCGAATGGTGTCTTTGTAGAGGTAAAGGATACTCTCAGATGTGAGTAGTCTTCTAGCATAGTCACTGTCTGATGAATTTGATGCTGTTCTTTGCAATATAAAATATTCCTACATATTCTATACGTCGCAGTTCGAATTCTATAAAAGCTGATGATTAATTTTACTCAACAACTCATCAGAGACAATACAATGTCCGCGGTGTTGCATCAACCCTAGAGTTTAGGTCAGCAGTACAAGTGGTGCTTTAGACTGTTGTTGTTAATCATCATTCATGATGATGATTTTGTTGGCATTCGTTTACCTGATATCTTTCTAATTAGAAGGATATTGGGTACTTACGAGAGGAATCCCGTGAATGTTGCTAACATTCCTAAGTGAAAGTGGAACAACCTGGATTTGAACTCGGTGCACCAAGGTTGTCAGTCCGTTAACCACTGAACCATCATCACCGCCCCTGCTGTTGAAGATTAGGCAACCAGTGCATTACAATTATAGTGAAATCTCAAACAACTTATTTTAACGAAATATCATTTTTAATCTTTTTTTAATCAAAAACCTCAGACTCAAAATAAATAACAAAACAGAATTGAATTACAACCTCCTAATATAATTAATAATATATACATATTACAATAAATAAATAGATACGAAACGGTTATCAACCCAAAGTTAAGAGTAGATTAGAACCAAATAACAAGTTCCTTATGATGCATACATAAATAATAATTTAAAAAAAAAAAAAAAGATTGAAATTCCACAAATTATTACCAAGGGAGATAAAACTGTCTATTTTTATAACAAGAGTTACATACCTTCACTAATAAGCCATGGATATAAAACAATAAAAAAAACCGGTTAAATTAAATTAAATCAAAACTAAAATAGAAAATAAAAAATTATAATACACTAATAATAAATAGGAAATAAATAAATAATAAAGAAAGAAAATAACAAGGTGGCCATAAAGTGGGTGCATTTCTTCATATCTTGGAAACTACTTGTTTCCTGGAATTTTAAACGTTCGTGGTAATTTTAAAGGATTTTCCGAGGGTGGAAAGAAAGCCCCCCCCCTCCACATGATGGCCAGAAAGTGGATGCTCATTTTGTGTTAAATTATTATGGAAAAGTGATCCCTCGCTTTTTCTTAAACTAACATTTCTTCATATCTTGGAAACTGCTCGTTTGCGGCAATTTTAAACGTTATTTTCGTTTTCAGCGCCCCCGAAAACATATATATAAGTGGTAATTTAAAAGGAATTTTCGAGGGTGGGGTGATTCTTCATATTTACCCCAAAAATAAAACAATACTTATATGTACATGCATGCGTTAAAAAATTGAACTTTAAAAAAATTTGAAATCGAAATTGATTTGACGTCAATCTGCGTTCATTCCAATGCCGACTAGAGAGGAAAAAAATATAACACTAAACATATATTTTTCTAACATCATCCTTAACAATGGGATTTTAATCCCGAAAATTCGTATTCTACGCTAACAACACCATGTGCACTCAACAGGTAATAAAGAAAATTATTGAATGTTTCCCTCTCGCAAAACTTTCATGAAAAACACTCGTTTGACTAGAACCACTATCAATAATTCCCTCCCCCCCACACTCTTTATCTGTGCCTAAACCGAAATGTAGATTCCAGAGCTGCACGCCTGTGAAACTCTCTTCCGCTTCCCTGCTTTCCAGCTAACTATAATTTGTTTGTTTTAGTTTTTTTTTTTTTTTTCAAGTCCAATGTAAACAAGTTCTTGATAAGTCGTCCCCTTTTTATCAATTTATCAACTTTCTACTACTAACGATTACCACGATTTTGTCCCATTGACCACTGTACCCTCATTAACCCATATCCTCGAGTGGTCTCCGGGTCTTGATAAGTGGTAACTCCTATGTAAAAAAAAAAAATTAAAAAATTGTTGTTGTTCAATATTTTCAAATACTTGTAAATGCGTACGAGCAGCAGAGAAAAAATTACATTGTAAAAAAAAAAAATCCTTTAACACTAGACACAATGTTTTAAGCAAACTACAACATCCTCATCCTCTTTTAGTTAAGTATGTTATGGCAGGTTGTTAGCTGATATACTAGATGGTTCATTAGATCAGTATTTACTATATATACTAGCAGGCCACTTGGCATTGCCCAGTCATAAAATACGCCTAAATATATTTTAATTTATACAAATTTCATGTTTATTGATTATTAGGGCTATGATAAAAGAATATTCTTTCCATTATTTGACTCTCGAGTATATATCAGTTAATATCTTATATGTTTTTAGATGGAGTGATCTGGTTCTCAATTGATTAACTGTGTCGGATATATACTCGAATGTCAAAATAATGAAAAGAATATTCTCGTCATAGCCCTAATTATTATAGAGCCATTTTTCTATTGATTATTATATTGTATCGAGTATATAGTAGTGATTTCAAAAAGATTTTTTTTACATATGACTTAGATGCTATAAGCAAACATTACATCATTAGATTCAATGTGACCCCATTCTGGTTACGATAAAAAAAATAATTAATTCCTTTTAGGTATTAAATCAGTGTATGGAGTAATAAAAAAAAAATTAGTTTTTTACTGATAGTTATTTCAAAAACAGCACTAAAATTAGGTCAGTCAGTTTGCTTTTTTTTCTTCTGTTTATTATATTAAAACAGTTGCAACAGTGTGTGAGAGAGAAGGAGGTAAAGAGGCAATTAGAGGGAGATCCAAGGAGAGTGAGAGTAATTGGAATGTAATAAAGAAAAGAAGTTTTAAAATAAAGATGTTACATAGGTTTTCCTCATTGTATAAAAAGTCACAATATGCACGTTGGAAAGTCAAATACGTTTGATGAAGAGAGATTTCCCGAAATATTACAATATGGATCCTCCACCTAACCATGCTAATGCAAGTAAGAACACAGTATGTAATACATATACATACATATATATATATATATATATATATATTTATATATATATATATATATATATATATATATATATAAATTGTATGAGTACAGAATTTTATTAAACATTTGAATAATACTGGGTGAAATGCCATTATTATTAGTTGTTGAGGTATTTTTTTTATAGTTTCAACATATATTATTAAAGAAAAAGTGTAATAACAAATGGAAACTGAAAGAAGTTTGTTGCTAATTCTACCCTATGCAACGAAGGCCACCAAACTCCCGGATTTCTTTCTGTATCAGAAAACACACTATGCAACATATAAATATCTGTACATGATGTTGCCAAGCTAATCAAAAACCTTGATTAGAGTAAAGCAACTGGCCCTGACGGTATTCCAATTATAGTGTTGAAAAAGCTTCAACCACGAACTAGCTCCCATACTTGCAAAGCTGTTTAAGCGTTGTCTTAAGGAGAAATTGCTTCCCAACACCCTGGAAAACCTCATCGGTATGCCCTGTATTTAAGAATTCAGGTTATCGATCATCTTCCTCTTAGTACAAACCAATCAGTCTCCTGTGCATCATGAGTAAGTTGCTGGAATCTGTGTTAAATGAGAGAAGTAATCAACCATCTCAGCAAAAATAACCTTTTTAGTGACACACAATATGGTTTCCATTCTGCTAGATCTACAGCGGATGTGCTTATAGTTATTTCTCATAGGATTAGCGAAACTCTCGATGGAGGCTTCCTTTCTAGGGCAATTGCTCTTGACATAACAAAGGCATTTGATAGGGTATGGCATAAAAGTCTACTTCACATGGTACAGCTGGAAATGTCTTCTCAATTATTAAATCATTTCTCTCTGATAGGTTCATAAGAGTAGTGGTTGATAGGCAGAAATCAGAAGCTCATAGGGGTCCATGCTGGGTCCAAGTATTTTCCTGATCAACATCAATGATCTCCAAAATCACATCCTAAGATCATTCAGAGACATTTTTGCTGACGATACTACCATCTATGGCAGCACATCAAAGGCTGTAAACGACCAAGTTCTCTCTCCTCTGCGCTTGAGCATGTGGTAAAATAGGGAAAAAAGAAGCTGGTTACTTTTAATGCATCTAAAACCAAGCTTCTATCTTTACATCATCAACGTTCTGATCCTCATCTGGTATCAATTGAAATGAATGGCTCTCGTCTTGGAGAGGCTCCATGTTTTGACAAGCTTCTGGGCTTGATCTTTACTCCTGATCTAAAATGGAACACATACATCAAATCTGTTGCCAATGTTGCTGGAAAAATGGTGGGATCCTTCTATCGATCCAGTAGATATCTACTTGATGATACAGCTCTATCTATATAAGAGCCAAGTATATATAAGGATGGAGTACTGTTGCCTCATCTGAGCAGGAGCTACTAGGAAGTGCTTATCCTGCCTTGACAGAGTTCAGAATAGATTTCATAGCCTAGTGGGTGATGCCCTTTTCCCTTCCCTGCAACCTCTTTTTTCTCACAGAAGGGACATTGCGAGCCTGTCTCTGTTTTATTGTTATTTTCATGGCAAGTGCTTGTCTGAGCTCCAATCTATGGACCCCCTCACCAAACATTCACAAGAAACACACATCTGACTAAAAACACTATCAATAATTTCCCCCCACTCTTTATCTGTGCCTAAACCTAAAAGTAGATTCCATGAACAAAGCTTCTTTCTTAGAACTGCACGCCTGTGGAATTGTTTTCCGTTTCCCTGCTTTCCGGCTGACTACAATATGGCCATCTTCAAGTCCAATGTAAACAAGTTCTTGATGAGCCATTCCCCTTAAGTAATCCAATTTACCAAATTTGCATTTCTAACGATTACTATATTGTCCTTTTGACCACTGTACACTCTTTAACCCTTATCCTCGAGTGGCCTCTAGGCCTTGATAAGTGGTGATTCTCTTGTAAAAAAAAAAAAAAAGAAAAAAAGGCACTTCGAAAATAATTTTTTTCTCCTTACTCTTATTTAATATTAAAAAAGATACAAATTAGACAAGGGGGGGGGTAAATAAGGGGTAAGGTAGAGAAAATAAAACTCTAATAAGACATCTTTCAGCTAACACCTTCCCAAATAAATATCGACAACTAGGAGCAACATCATTTAAAAACAGTATTATTCGAATGTTTAATTTATATATATATATATATATATATATATATATATATATATATATGTATAAGAAACTTTGTTTGTGTGTGTGCATGTGTGAGTTTGTTCCTTATGAACTCGAAAACGGCTGGACTGATTTTTAGGAAATTTAAAATGAAGGTACTTATGTGTCTTGCTGCGAGGAGGCACGTGAACCTTCTTTCCACTGCACTGACCTCCATAGAATGGAAATATGTCACAAAGGTTAACAAGGTTTTTAATATAGATCCACAGAATATTGTGATAAGTGTTTCAGTGTGAACAGGTATGGTATAATAAATTATGGAGTTTATCTATTTGATTTTTACTTTCATCATATTTTGCTTTGGTTTTGATAGCCTCGAATTCGAAGCTATCTCTTTACAACCCTTCCTTTTCACAACCTATCATACTTTCATGAATCAGAGTCCAGTTGAATGTGTGTGTGTGTGTGTGGTCACAAATAGGTTCCTATATGGTTGACTATTTTAAAAAATTGATTACATATAATGATAGAAGATGTATCGAGACACAGGAATGGGTATGTTTGATCTGGCAGAACAGTGGTTCATTAAAATTGTGGGGTCTGCGTTTGCGCCTGGTCCACAAAGTATGGAAATAAAAAATTTAAAAAAAAACGTTACAAGTGTTTTTGATATAGATGTACATAATAATACTTTGATAAGTATGTTTTAACTTAAATAGGGATGGTATAATAAAATTGTGGGGTTTGCGTTTGCACCTGGTCTCCATAGAATGGAAATAGGCACAAACTTTAATAAAGACTTTTCATATCTATCTGCATAAGTATGCTTTGATAATTATGTTTCAGTTTGAAGAAATATGGTATAATAAAATTATGGGGTGTTCGTTCGCACCTGACCTCCATAGAATGGAAATATGTCACAAAGGTTAACAAGGATTTTAATATAGATCCACAGAATATTGTGATAAGTGTTTCAGTGTGAACAGGTATGGTATAATAAATTATGGAGTTTATCTATTTGATTTTTACTTTCATCATATTTTGCTTTGGTTTTGATAGCCTCGAATTCGAAGCTATTTCTTTACAACCCTTCCTTTTCACAACCTATCATACTTTCATGAATCAGAGTCCATTTTCTGTAGGCTGTTTTTGAACCCAGTCAACGACGGGTACTCTTGCTAGTATATATATATATATATATATATATATATATATATATATATATATATATATATTGTACCTATTTACTATGCCTCCCCACGGGACAGAGTTAGACACCAGGGTCGTTTTTTAACGTGGAGAAAAGGTACAAAAATAAAAATTGTCTCAGTCGTGAAGGATTTCTTCTCCACCGAAAGAGAACAAGAAATAGAAGTGCAGCATCTGAAGAACAGATGCTACACTTTGATCTTGCCACCGAAAGTAACAAGATTGTATTAATAAAGGTGAATCTGCATAGCTTATTCCATACTACAGAGTAGAATGATAAAATTGTTGCTCTAAAGCAAACAACACTGCGTCTTTATTTTAAAACTTTTATTGAAAAAAAACAATACAGGTAACTTGATTTTGTAGTAGAGCTGACATCTATTCAATGTAGCCGCCTTCACCCTCTATCACAGCTTTAATACAGATCAAGAACTGGGAGCATACCTTTTCCACAAGCACCAATGAGAGCTCAGTGAATACTTGGTGGATAGTGGCAATCTGGCTGGCTTTGATGTTGTGGAAGGTCATGCTGATGATGTTCTCGGCGTATGACCAAAGGAAATAGTCCAGCAGGTTTAGACCGGGGGGAAGAGGTGGGGGCAGTGAGATAAGGGTAAAATGTCGTAGCACTCCTGAAACCAAGCCTGGGTCTCTTTGGACTTGTGAGCCAGCGCCGATTCCTGCCGGCACACCCAGGGTCTGCCAGCGGTCACCTGATTGCACCAGGGAATCACTACACTCTTCAGCACATCCAGATACACTTTGGTGTTGACTTTCAAATCGACTTCAAAGATGTGAGCTGGCATGATGTGGCCCTCACTTGAAAGCACACCTAAGACCATAAACATGGCCGAAAACTTTGTTGCGCTGTGCCCTCAAGTGTTGAACCGTCTGGATTTGCATTTTGAGGGTGCTGGCAATGGTCCTGTTGTCATAACTTGGATCAGTAGAGAGCATGAGTAGTACAGCGGTGCATCTCCGATCTCGTTTGTTGAACATTGTGTCACTTTCAGACATGATAGAAAGTTCCTATAACTTTTGGGATTTGTACACAACTAGCAGATGATCTGCAACAAAAAAAGAAAACTGGTTTTCATTAAATGGAAATGGAATCATGTCGTTTTTTTTTCTAGGGTGACAATTTTATTGTTCCACATTCTATTTCCCACATTCTTTATCTATGCCTAAATCTAAATGCAGATTCCATGAACAATGCTTCTTCCTAGAATTGCCCTCCTGTGGAACTCTGTTCTGCTAAATTACTTTCCAGCTGACTACAATATCATCATCTTCAAGTCACATGTAAACAAGTTCTTGTTGGGCTGTCTCCTTAAATAATCAACTTCAACCCAATTTCCACCTCTAACAATCACTATGCTGTAGTCTCAGTGAATACTGTACACTCATTAACCTTTATCCTAGAATGGCTTTTGGGCCTTTATAAGTGGTGACTCCCTTGTAAAAAAGAAAAGACAAAAATCGATTAGCATTTAAGAAAAGACAGTTCGTTTTTTTCATATTTTCGGAACAAAAAGAAAACTATTACACTATTTTTTACACATTTCCATTTTTAAAATATTTCCTGAATATTTTTATGTCTTCTATAAGAGCTCTGCGGGCCAGATCAAAAACTTTGGCAGGTCGGACGTGGCCCTCATGCCATAGTTTGGGCACCTCTGCCCTATACTGTTTATATTTAATCATAATCTGAGCTCATTAAATTTAAGTCTGTCTTCAAGACTTAACTATTGTCCTTCAATCGCAGGTGTGTCTCTTTTCTTTCTGAGATTTTTATGGATGGCTCTGCTCTCGATAAAAATTGACTCTAAAACTTCTTGGTCTTTCTTTCTAATCAAATTTTTCTTGGAGTTCATATATTAAATCGATTGCACTTTCTGCTTCTCGTTAAATCGTTTCTATCTATCACTCGAAACACTTTCTCACACCCAAGACTATTCTCTCTCTCTATAAATCTATCAAACCATGTATGGAGGACTGTTGTTATATTAAAACTGGTGAATCTGTGTCTCATTTGAAGGCTTTTAATAAATTGCAAAAATGTATCTGTAATTTGATTGACCCGACACTTTCTTCTTCACTACCTCTAACAGACGTGATTTTGCCAGTCTGAGTCTTTTCTATTTTGTTACTATTTTCTTTAGAAATCGCAAATTAGCTGTAAGAAATTAAATAATCCATTTCACTTTGAATCCTTTCTTTTCCACGTGCGCTGCACACAGATTTGATTGATGCCGGGACCTTACCAGTAATGATGAAAATAACGATTTAAAAAAATTATGAAAGACAGCGTAGACAAGTTAACAACTATAAGGAATTACCTAGAGGCTATTCTCTATCTCTACAAATCTACTATCAGACCATGTATGGAGTACTCTTGTTATATTTGGGCTGATGAATCCCTGTCCTATTTGAAGGTTCTTGAAAAATTGTAGAAACGTGTCTGTAATTTGATTGGCCCCTACACATTTTTCTTCATTGCAGCCTTTCTCTCACATACATGATGTTGCTAGTCTCAGTCTTTTCTACAAATACTATTACGGCGTGTGTTCCTTAGAATTGTCTGATCTATTCCGTTTCCTTTGTTCCAACTCGTTTGAAATTACACCTCCATCATATCATTCTTATATTATTTCTCTCCATGCAATGAATGTCTTCAACCCTCACTGGCCAGATTGCATTCTCATATATCATCCCACGTCATACACCTGCCTGATAGACTCTTCCCTTAGTCGACAGTGGTAACACTCTGCTGATTAGTAATGGAAGAAGTTTCCTAAACTTATTCCATCCATTCATATATTGCATTGTGTATTGCGTTTATGAGTGTTCTTTTCAAACCTATTGACTGGTAGCTGCAAATTAACATAAAAACAAATCGCAAGAAACATTGAAAATACACATTATTTTATTATTTTAATAAATAAAACATTTAAAAGTTAAAAAATATTTTTAGACAACCTTTACTTTTCACATAAATTAATTTGAAAATGTAGATTCTTTAATTGTTTTTTCTTTTAATTACTATGACGAAGCTGAATAATTCAACAAAGAAAAAAAAAAAGGTAATTGAAAAAGCAATTAAAAGAATAAAATAATACACTATACTGCTGTTTGGAAAAATTAAAATATAAAATTAAATTTTGTGAATTTTTTGCTTATTATTTTTTTATGTTTATTGTACACATGGAAGCTCAATTATATAATGGATCAAGAGACAGTTATTTTACAGGAGTAGCCTCCCTTGAGACTTTTTTTTTAATACATGTTTTTTTTTGTTTTTTTTTTTCTTGAATGCTGAAAAGATAATTGTCAATTAAAATGTAACACAAATTCTTTTTTACAATTTAATCTATACAATAAAAAGTTTCAGCTTTGTTTTTTGTTTCTTTCTTTTGGGTTACAATAGAAAAAAAAATTGATTGAAGCACTTTTTGGGGTGTTTGTTTATATTGGTGAGTTTTTTGGTAAAGTTGCTAAAGAGGGAGTATTCTCTTATTTTACAGAGTTTCTCTCTCCTTTTTTAATCCCTTTTTTCATTTTGTCCTTTGTATTAACAATTTAAAGGCACCCCCTCCTCGTCCGCAAAATAAGCAAGATGGTGGGATCTGATCGATCTCATTAAAATTTGATTTTCCTCTCTCTCTCAAAAAAAAAAGCCAACTGATCAAATTAAATGAAATTTTTTTATGAGAATTTAATTCCATAACGGATACGTACAATATAATTTTTATAATTTTATTGCAATATTTTCATTTTTTTATGCCTTGATTAAATTAAACAAGTACCTTTTAAAAATTAAAATCCTTTTCACATTTTCTGTATTACTTCGAATATAGTGTTTGAAAATAAAATATTTTTTTATAGTTGTTTCTCAAAGTGAGGCTTTAGTCTTTATTTTTGCTTCAAGTTTTCAATTTTGCCGTAGTTAGTTTATTAAGTAATGTTTACAGATTTAAACTGTATTTCTCGAGTTTAGATGCTTAAGATAAAATAAAATATTTACTCAAAACGACTGTTCACGTAATAATATTTAAACATAAAAACATTTTTTAATGCCTACAGATTTATTTTCTCATATCAACTCAAGACTCTTTTTAGTGACTTTACCAATTTTTTGAGCTAACATATATCAGTGAAAAAAATTATTATATAGTTATGTGTCATGCGGAAATTAGTATAAATTCCAAAATTATGAAACATGATCAGTAGATGACGTGCTAGATGTATTTTCAATTGTAAAAAAAAAAAAAAAAAAAAAAAAAACAGCCAAATACGGTCCCAGATATCAGGATTCAAGATGATCATACAGATGGAAAATTTAAGATTAGTTAAGCTTATCGATTGCAGTTACCTCCCCTGGATCTTGCGGACTCTCCACTATTAAAACATACAATAAAACTCAATAAATTGCTAAACTCAAAAAATTTTATTTTTACTTGTAATTATTTTTCTACTGGATTATTTTTCATAATTTTTGGCATTTATACTAATTTCGGAATGACACATAAGTACATAATGTTTTCACCTGAAATGCCTTGGTTAAAAAAAAAAAAAAAAATCACCAATATAAACAAGCACACTTTTTTGTATTAATTTTACAAAGCGATATAAAAACAGATAGGTATTTCCCTCATTGTCTTTACCAAAAGGGAGATAACTACAAGCAGTAATATTTTAGTTTTTGTTCAGAGAATATATCTCCCCACCCCCTCCCCACCCCATCATAAAAAAAAAAAAAACGTAAGGCAGTGACCATATAAAGACTGGCAGAATTAGAATTACTGATGCTTATTTGTGATTGCACTTAATTCAGAAACAAAAATTTAGAAAAATTTTTATTATGTACGTGCTTCTCACGGTATGAAAATGTCATATTCCAAAAATCATATAAATTGATCAAGTAGTTTTTTTTTGTTTTTTTTAATTAAGAAATTAATAATTTTTGGCAGCCATAGCAGAGTCTGTAAATCTCAGGA
Source organism: Euprymna scolopes (assembly GCF_053919585.1). Classification (NCBI taxonomy): domain Eukaryota; kingdom Metazoa; phylum Mollusca; class Cephalopoda; order Sepiida; family Sepiolidae; genus Euprymna; species Euprymna scolopes. Next base: position 169,651,872 of record NC_136482.1, read on the forward strand.
GTCAAATCGAGTTGTTTACCTTAGAATTTTAAAAACATGGTCGCTGACGGCTCTATAGTCGGTCATAAAAGTTGATTTTCTTATGTAAAAAAAAAAAAAAAAAACCCAAAAAAACTACTCGATCAATTTACATGATTTTTGGAATGTGGCATCTTTGTTCCGGGACGAGTACATACATCATAAAGATTTTTCTGTATTTTTTTTTTTTTTGTAATTAAGTGTAATTCTAAATGAGCATCAAATTACTTGTTAAAGGATTTTTTTTTTAAAATCTTGTTGATAAATTATTTGTCATTGAAGCCACCGAGTAGAATAATATTTTTGGTTTGTTCAGAGCAACATTTAACGTGTCCTTTGAGAGCGCTTGACGTCCGAAATGCCCTTTTGCACTTGGTACAGTTATATGGACGTTCACCAGTGTGTATGCGCGTATGGACATTAAGGTTCGTTGCCTGTGTGAACGACCGGTCGCAGTATCGGCAACGGAAGGGTTTCTCCCCAGTATGGATGCGAACATGTGCAACCAGGTTGCAGTTGACGGCAAAAGTTTTCGGGCAATGCGGGCAACGAAAGGGCTTCTCGCCCGTATGTGTTCGTAGGTGCGTTTCAAGCTGCGAAGAACTGTAACAGACCTTGTTGCAAAAGCTGCACGGGAATTCGCTGTGTTGAGTCTTTAGATGCTCGTTATGGTCGTCCTCCGTTAGAAACATCTTCGTACAAATCCTGCATTTGTAAAGTTGCTGCTGTGGCTGCGGCAATGGTTCCAACTGCTGCTCCTGCTGAGCGTGAGCTTTCATATGGACAGTGAGGCTGTACATTTTAGTGAAGCGTTTTGGACACAGTTTGCACTGTATGAGTTGTGTCTTAGAGTCTTCTGCGTTGTGGTCTGAGGAGTTCTGCTGAAGGTACTGGTCCATCGTAGTAGTTTGTATTTTAAACACATTTTCCTGTTGCTGGTTGGTATATGTTGCCTGGTCCAATGATGATGATAACAGATCAAATTCCTGTGAAGAATCGGCATAGGATGTTGAGGGCATTATTTCTGAAGATAGTCTGTGAGACATCATGTGATCTGCATAGTCGCTGGCCGAAGTAAATATGTCTGAGCATTTTGAACAGTTGAATAAGAAAGAGGATCCTGGATTCACCAAGGTTTGATCAACCATTGTCTCTTGGTTAGAATATAAGTTGTTTCCCGACTGCAAGCCGATCTTACTTAGTGGCTCTGCAGAAGCATAAGTTTTAGAGTTTGTAGTGTTATATGCAATTGCAAACTCGGAGACAGCCTCAGAAGGAGTATAATTATCAAGATTCAGTGGAGACGTCTGAGAGCCATACAGAGAGGTTGCAGTGCTGGATACAGTAGATTGTTGAAACAAGTCGTTATCTGGATAGACAAATCTACCAGCTGGAAAATTATTGGTTAGTTTCTCAGCAATATCTGAAGTCTCTTTCTTGTCATAAATATTATCTGAGCTTGGATGACTTGTGTTGCTAAGGTGGGTGAATTCTTCTACTGAGTTTAAATTCTCATCGTTTAAGCTTATAGTTTGAGTGACTGTGCCTATGCTGGTATCAACACCAGAAATAACAATATCATCATCATCATTGTCATCTTTACCTTCATTGTTCTTGTTATCATCTGCTTGATGGCCAGGGTCCAAACTGTCATTTATCGGAGGTGAATTATTAGCATAAGAAATAGTTTCACGACTTTCCAGAATGTCTTCAGAATTGGTCTCCTTCATATGCGGATGCTCACTCTCGGAGACTTGTGCGTCTTCTTTATCCTTTGTAGGAAGCACTTCAAAAGTCGCAGACTCAGAAGGATTATCGTTACAGAACTTGTTTCGATATAAGCCTTGAATTGTCGGCAAGAGTTCCTTGTTGTTATTATCAAAAGGTTTATTTTCAACCATAAACTGAGAATCATTTTTAATTTCAGTTTGATTGTCTTCTGGAAGTTTCTTGGAGTTATCGATTTCTAACTGATGTAATTTTGATGACGATACACTCAAGGATTCCGACTTCTCCTCCTCGTTTCCGAGTAATTTCTCGTCTGTTAGAAAATTATCATTCTTTCTCAACTGGTTGGAAGAGTCCTGCTCAAGAGATGACGACTTTGAAACCAAGGTAGTATCCAACGCATAGCCTCCACTCAGAGTTTGAGTTGGGCTCTTGCTATTAGTAAGCTTTCGCTTCATTTGTCTTCCACCTTTGCGGCCCCTGAAGAACATGAGACCTTTATTCTTCCCCTTTAAGCCACGACAGCCCCGTAGGTGAGAGTTACGTGCCCCTGATGTCTTGAAAGCACTCGTACACATATTGCACAGATATGGTCGCTCATTCGTGTGGACCCTTACGTGAACATTGAGGTTGGTCGATTGTGTGAACGATTTATCGCAATGTTTACATTTATATGGCTTTTCACCAGTATGGGTTCGAGTGTGGGCTGTCAGATTTCCGTGCTGCGAGAACGACTTGGCGCATATTTTACACCGGAATGGCCTCTCTCCTGTATGCGTGCGTAGGTGCGTCTTCAGGCGGGTCCAGTTCTTGAACGGCTTCTTGCAGTATTTGCACCGTAGTGGCTGCGACCGATCGTGGGCCTTCATATGATGAACATAAAGGTGCGACATTGACGTAAACGTGCGCTCGCAGTATCTGCATTTATTCACGTTGATGTTTTTCTGTGAATGAGTTGTGCGCATATGCACGGCAAGGTTATATAATTTAGGGAACTGCTTACTGCATATTTTGCAACCGACAAGATCTTTCTGTTCAGCATCGTCAATGGTGACATCCTTTTCATCCACAACAGACGCATTGTTGCTTTCATCTACGCCCAACCTGCTAGAACAATGTTTTTCTTCTTTGTGACGATCGTAGTCAGAGTCTGTTGGAAAAATCTCGCTACAAAACACGCACTTCACTTGAACGGCAATGGATAACTCACAGTTGTCAAGATGATCCACAAAATCGTTGGCGTCAGAATAGGATTTACGACAGATTTTGCATGTTAAATCGTCCGTCTCATGTGCAGACTGTAAGTGCTGTGCAAAAAAGGTCTTTGAGACAAATTCTTCGGAGCATAAAGCGCATCTTGTTTTCTTTAAATCAAGTTTCTCATCTAATTTCTCAGACATACTACCATCTCTTTGTTCCTCAGCAGTTCCTCCAGTCACTGATTCAATCACAAACTCAGAAACGTTATCAGTAAAATCATTATCAGAATCATTTTCTGATTTTTCTATTTGTTGATTGTTTATTGGCACTGGTTTGATAGTCTCAGAATTATTGTCAAGTTGAGAGTTTTGGAAGAGACACGGAATGTTCTGTTGGTTAGAATTGTCGACAGATTTGGAGAATTTTAATGCATCTTCCAAGCCACTTCTAGTGGGTTGGTTAAAATTATGGGTTTGAATAGAAATATGAGATGAAGAATGTGGAGCTGATGAAGGCCGAACAACAGAATCTTTGATTACGTCACCACCTGGGTTGGAAAGCGAATTTGGCCGACGAGTTGTTTCTAGTTCATTTTGGATCCTTTCCGTACACAAAGTAGAAACTGACGTGACCGTAGAAGTAATGGCTTTCGCTGTAGAGTAAGTGGTGGTCATAATAGTAGCAGTAATAGCAGGAAACGATGATTGAGAGAATTCTTGTGGATCATTTCTTTGGTCTTGGAAGCAGGATCTTTTATGTGTGTTATATGTAATCATGTTCTTAAATATTTGGTGGCATTTCTTACATCGGTGTGGGTTACTAACAGCATGAGAACGGATGTGGATTATTAGATTCTTGGAGTTTGGAAATTCTTTCTTGCAATACAAACAGGAAAATACTTTATGGGTCGAATTGGTATCAACTATTTTTGGATCAGCCGTTTGCGTCGCTAAAGTCATCGTTGCTGTTGTGGTTGTTTTAACATAAGTAGAATTAAAATGAATTGGCTTTTGGCTAGTATGTACTCTCAGGTGAAGGTCAAGGTACGCCTGCTGATTAAAAGTTTTATCACAAAAGCGGCACCAAAACATCCGTGTCTGATTCTGCATTTTTTTCATAGACGCAGCATGCATCGTGAGATGTGCAGCAAACCGTGTTGATAAGATCATTTGGTCACAGAGCTCGCACAACTGCTGAGGCAGAACGTGACTCTTCATATGCAGGACAAGCTCTAATGGCGTCATGAAGTCCAATTCACAAAACTTACAGACAAGTAGTTCATCTTCTTGATGGAGAGGCATGTGTGATATAAATTCATCCATTCGGCTAAAGATCATACTGCACAGGCGGCATTTGAACACTCTTTCGAGTATCGAGGTCTCAAGAAAACTTGAGTATGCATTATCAGAGACTTTGGAAGGATTCAGTTCATGATAAGGTATATTCTTGGAAGAATGGGTGTTGATAATTTTGGGTGTATCGGAAATAGATTTGAGGCTACCATTGTCAGCATTACAGCTGGGTTTTATCTGCTTATCTGAAAAGTAACTTCTAGTGTTGCCCATAAGTTGGTTACTGGTCGAGACAGACGATGGAAGAGCAACAGGTGATTGAAGAGGACCTTTATCACTGCTGAAAGATACTGATTGCTTTGGAGAAACAAAAGTGGCATTAACAGTTGATACAAATGGTATATAAGTAGACGGTTCCCGACTTCCTTTAGAAAGCAGAGAAATATTAGATTGAATATTACCTGAAGTGTTTATATCTTTGCCAAGCTTTTCAGTTCTTGCCTGATGATCTAAGATGTTTGAGAGGGGTCTGCTCACCTGCGACAAAGCGGAAACCCTACTGTCTTGAGTAACAACAGCAGGACGAATGAGATCCAACTGATTTGTGTCCCTGTTTAATGTCGATACAGAGTTGAAGTCTATCGTGAGACTCTCTCTATCAGATCGTACATGAGGGGGCTGTGAAAAATCCGAGGACAGAGTAAAATTCTTGTTTTCAACAGAACTGAATGAAATCTTATTGACATTAGACAAGTTGTTCGGATCGACCTTGTTATGCACATTGGAAGAGTTAGCAAACCCGCTACTACTACTACTACTACTGCTGATTGTGTTGGATATATTCTCTTTCTTCCAAAGAAGGTGGGAACTGTCTGTCTTTTGGTTAATATTCAGATTAGTTTTGTTACTGCTTGGTTCTGAGTAACTACTCATAGAATTTGGCACCTCTTCCTGTTTGACCGCTGGACTTAACGTCTTGCTAATTGAAGACACGGCATTAGAAGGATTCCTTTGACCTTCAGCAGCTACTGTAGATGGGTTGCCAGTAACTTGGGCTTGGGTTCTGCTTACTAACCTGTAATTGACCATACTGGCTAGATTCATCCGCTTTTTATTATAATAAGCGGACAACTTTCTGCGATAGTTCTGCGAGTTACCGTTTCCACTGAGGGGCGTCTGGTGGCTGCTATTAATATCATTCAGTGCATGTGAAGAACTCTTTGAGGAAGGTGTTCCAGACACGGGTAAACAACTGATACGGTTCCTTTCTGCTCTCCCTCTTCCTCTACTGTACGCAGCCGACCGGGAAACGGCAGCAGAAAGGGTAACGTTGCGCCGGAAACCTGGTAGATGTTTGGTGACTGAGTCTGAAAACTTCCAGCAAGATTTTGCGTGACCATTGAGGGCTCCACTTGTCTTGAATGCTTTCTGGCATCGCTGGCACTTGTAGGGGCGCTCGCCGGTATGCACACGCATGTGGACGTTAAGATTCGTTGATTGCGTGAATGATTTTGCGCAGTATTTGCATGAATATGGCTTCTCTCCGGTATGGGTTCGGACATGCGCTGTCAGGTTACCTAACAACGCAAACGACTTCGGACACTGACCACATTGGTATGGCTTTTCACCTGTGTGTGTTCGTACATGAGTGGTCAAGTGACTCGAACAGTGAAAGCCTTTGTTGCAATGTGGACACCTGAACGTCCTTCGTTCCATGGTGAGTTGCTTAGCTACAAAAAGGACAAGGAGGATAAAAACTTTCTCAAGCAATTTAGCAAGGGAACAATCTAGATATGAGCAGTTGGTTGTTTAATGGCTTCATATTATCAGCATTTTGACAAAAAAAAAAACATACACTGACATTGGAAGCAATTTTAATAATTTTTTTTTCAATAAACTGCTAATCATTTTCAATAACGCTAAATGTTAATTTATTTATTTGCGTACTGTCATCCGCCATCTTCATAGTTGTTGTTTCAGCCAACTATTCTTCTGGCCTTCTTCAGGTGGTTAACTATGACGGGATAAGAATGCCGAGTCTCTTAATTGTATCCTCAGTAATTACTGCCTTCCATAGTCGTTGTTGTCTCACCAAGATTTGGCCAACTAATCCTGTAACCTACTCTGGGTAGGATTGAAACTGGTATCTTCAGACAATGCTCACTTGGAACCATAGAAATTCAACGTCTTTATCCACTACACCACGGGCCCCCAAAATGTTAAATTTCAATATTATCAGCATTTTGACAAAAACTCAGACATCGGTAGCAATTTTAATCATTTCATTTTTTGCAATAAACTGCTAATCATCTTCAATAATGCTAAATGTTAAGTTTGAATAATGCTGTAAGTTTTGATTTCAATAGTTACACATGTCCAGTTTTTGTGCCACAAATACAGGTTGAGATTTACTAATGCCACATGTTAAATTTCCTTTGGTGCCACATGTTTGTCTTACAATTATTTTATTTTTCATGGTTGATTAATAAGGCAAAATAAATTTTATTATTTTCTTCCAACAAAGCCTTACATACTCCAGATTTCAGTCAGTTCTTAGATAATTTCAGGATCCACAGTCGCAGCTGATGTGCATGATGAGATTAAAATCGAAGTAGCAATTTCAGGTTGCAGGAGCCATTTTGAATTTCTATTGGCAGCAGTGTCGGCAGCAAAATTTGCATTCAGATTTCCCAAATTCTAAAAGATAAAAAAATACATATTAGAAGAGAAAAACTGATTAAAAACAATTAATATATTTTTAAATACATTTTTAGATGCATCGGTCTGCTTGTCTGTTACGCTTAAGTCTGAAATAGCATTTTAATAGTTAAATACACAAATTGAAGGAATACATCGTAAGAATATCTGTCCTTATAATTGTAATAGAATTCAATGTCTTTGCTCATGTTCTTACAAACTAATTCTTAAAATTACAAAAGTTCATAGCACCAGTTCTGAAACAACACATTCTTTCATAGCCTAGTTTGTTTGCTTTCTTATTTTAATCAATCATAGTTAAGGATAACCCAAAGGCTCCTTTTTTATTAGTTACTACACTGAGATGAGCTGACCCTTTCCTTAGATCACTCTACATACATTTGATCCTCATGTTATAATACTGAGTGCTTAGCACGAAGGCATCAAGTACCAATTTTTTAGTCTTTAGTATGGCTTGACTGAGGATTGAACCCTGATCTCTCAGTCCATTAATAAACACTATAACTATTATGCCTAGTAGTTAATATAAAATCTCCAATCAATATACACACACATGCACACACACAACAGGGTGTCCCAAAGGAAGCTGATGGATAACACCACTGAGGAGTGGATATTTATCATAGAGTGGTACTTTTGGTTGACTTCAAATTTCAAATCCGTCAGCTTCTTTTGGGACACCCTATATATATATATATATATATATATATACAGGGTGTCCCAGAAGTTGCACATCATCTAGGTCTTCATAAAAATATAAATAATATCCACATTCTTAATTTATTTATTGTGGAATAATGAATTCTAATTAAAATAATATCTATGTTCTTGTTCATTAGCTTAACAGATGGACAATTCTAGTACACAACAGATTTGAAATGTTCACAAAGAAAAGAAGTTAAGGGGGACAGATCTGGTGATCAGGGTAATCACATCATGGAAAGCAGTGGTGTATGATATGTAACTTCTGGAACACGCTGTGTGTGTATATGTATATATATATACATATAAACATGATGTCAGTAATCTATATAAATAAAACAGTAGATATATGTATGCGCGTGCCTGTATGGAAATATTTAACCAATAAACTCTTAAACTACTGGTGACATAACACTGAAATTAACAGGATATTAATAACAATCATACCACCAAGGAAATTTTATAACGAGTAAATCTTTGTCTGGATGGATGAATAACATATACAGAAATATGTCAGCAGGTTGACATGCAAAATGTTCATTTCATCTTGCTGGCAGCTTTCTATTACCTTTGCACATTCATTCATAGCTTGAAGTGGTTAAATTTAAAATCTTTCTTATATATCTGTTGATTGCTCAAACAGTAGGAAACATGGCTGGAGCGATAAATGTTTTGGTTTCGATTCTAACTGATGACAACAAAGTCATTCTTTCTTCAACTTTTGAAATCAGTACTATATATTAGGTACAACATAATATTCAATAGAGAATTGGATCTGTAAAAATAAATTCGAAATGTGCATGAATTAAAAGTATATTTTACAACCGGGCAAGGCCAGATGTCCCCTGCTAGTGGATACTAAAATGATGTAGAGGTTTAACATCTGCTTTAAAGTATATACATTTTTAAATTGATTCCCAAACACTGGGAAAAGTAGTCAATTTGTCCTTGAATAGCCAATATTTTTTTCAATTGTACGTTAATAAGGAAACTGTTTAGAATCAACAAATAAGTTTTCATAAATTTTAGATATTATTCATCCAAGGCAATGCCAATCAAGAAAATACAAACTTTGTAGGTGTTTGTTTTGTAGCTTTTATTCTTTAGCTGGACATACATGAAAACAACTGCTCTTTACACAATAGATTATTTTTCTATAATACTGTCAACATGACAATGCTGAGTAAATACGTTTATAATAATTGTTTTCACTGGATTTAACAACAAAAACATTTTCATTTTTATGTGAGAAAATGATAGGATTTTCATCCAAAATTGTTTCTTTCCTAAAAAAACAAACAAAAAAAAACACACCCAGGCAATGCCAGATAGTTTGTAGTAAAAAATATCTTAATTTTACAAGTCTATTTTATAATAGTAATAATAAAAACCAGAATGACACATAAACTTGTCAAGGCTGAAGCAATCAAATTAAAAAAATAAATAAATAAATAAAATATAAGTTAACAATTAAAAATTAAGTAAACATCTATTATAATAACATTGTATTTAATTAACTAATTAAAATGTAGAAAGAAAACAAATTATCTACAATTACTTAACCTACAAAAGAATTAAAGTAAAAAACTATTTCTTTATGATCACAACCAATGGCCAGCTACTAGAAATGGAAAGAGGATGAAAGATGCCATACGTATGACCGAATTTAGTTTTTCAATTGTAGAACAAAAGACATTTTTTTTTAATAGCAGAATTTATTTTTTCATAAATTTTTTCATCAAGATTTATAAATTATTTTATTCTTCCAAAATATTCTTTTTGTTTTATTTAAACTCAATGTTATTAAGCCTAGAGCTGAATATTCGTATTGAATTTCTAGAGTGAAAATATTACAGAAATAAACTGACGCCACAAAGACTAAATTGCTTTCCTTTAATAATTACAAGGATTCTTTCTCATCCACTGATTGCCATGGTTAATGATACACTATCTGAAAGTTTTTTGTTCAAACTTCTCAGCTTAACGTTCACAGGGAACATGAATTGGAACAAGCACATTGAAGGCATTGTCAAGGCTGCTGCAAAGAAAGTGGGCTCTCTCTACTGTGCTAGAAAGTTACTTACGCCTAAAAGTATCCTGTATCTCTGTAATGCCCACGCACAGAGTATTGTTGCCATATTTGGGTTGGTGCATCTGATAATAGCTTCTCACTCCTAAACAGGGTTCAAAAAAAGAGTTGCCAACCTAACAGGTCTCTGCACTGTCAACTAAATTCCAACCTCTGTCCCATCGATGAAATGTTGCATCTCTGTACCTATTTTACAAGTATTTTAATGGATAGTGCTCCAATGAACTCCAAGCACTTGTATTCTCTCTACGTAAATACCCCCGACTTACCTGACAAGCAGCAAAATCCCACCCCTATACTATAGAGATCTCTAGATGCCGAAAAACCTTCTATTAAAATAATTTCTTCCCTCAAATTGTTAGACTTTGACATTCTTTCCCAGGTCCCTGCTCCCATGACCGTACTGACATGCAGAAGTTCAAATGTAATGTGAACAGAAATCTTTCTGATTAACTTTCCACATAATATCCCCACAAATTTTATCCCAACTAGTAGCCCCTTAACTTTCCACATAATATCCCCACAAATTTTATTCTAACCAGTAGCCCCTTGACTTTCCACAATTTAACTTAACTTTTCACATAATATCCCCACAAATTTTATCCCAACTAGTAGCCCCTTGACTTTCCACATAATTTAACTTTCCACATAATATCCCCACAAATTTTATCCCAACTAGTAGCCCCTTAACTTTCCACATAATTTAACTTAACTTTCCACATAATATGCCTACAAATTTTATCCCAACTAGTAGCCCCTTAACTTTCCACATAATATCCCTACAAATTTTATTCTAACCAGTAGCCCCTTGACTTTCTACAATTTAACTTAACTTTTCATATAATATCCCCACAAATTTTATCCCAACTAGTAGCCCCTTGACTTTCCACATAATTTAACTTAACTTTTCACATAATATCCCCACAAATTTTATCCCAACTAGTAGCCCCTTGACTTTCCACATAATTTAACTTAACTTTCCACATAATATCACTACAAATTTTATTCTAACCAGTAGCCCCTTGACTTTCCACATAATTTAACTTAACTTTCCACATAATATCCCTACAAATTTTATCCCAACTAGTAGCCCCTTAACTTTCCACATAATTTAACTTAACTTTCCACATAATATGCCTACAAATTTTGTCCCAACTAGTAGCCCCTTGTTTGGGGTTAAAAAAAAAAAGTCTATTTCGGCTGATCTGTATTCGACTAAAAATGTAACTGTGAGAAGATGGATTTCAACATCGGATCTTTCTTATGGGGGGGGGGGACAAAGAGACTGATTTTAATTTTTTCCTATGCATTTGAACTTTAAACTTTATTCATGAATTCTGCAGGACTTCTATTTTAAAGATTAATCTTAATTTTATAATGTTTTATTTTATATTTGCACCTGCTTTTGCATGGGACAAGGAGCCAGTTCTGAGCATGCTCATATTTTTAATTAAAACCGTCTTTAACACACAAGCTTCTTTCTTAGAAGTGCACGCCTGTGGAACTCTCTTTCGTTTGCCTGTTTTCCACCTGACTACAACTTGGATGTCTTCAAGTCCAACATAAACAAATTCCTGATAAAATTGCCCCCTTAAGTAAGACACTTTATCAAATCTCCATTAGTAACGATGATTACGATATTATCCCATTGACTACTGTACACGCAATAACCCTTATCCCCAAGTGGCTTCTGGGCCTTGATAAGTGGTGATTCCCATATAAAAAAAAACAACACAACACACATATAGAAAATGATGTAAGATTTACATCGACGTTTGAATTCAGATCATCTCTTAAATTGTTACTATATACTCACTCTTAACTCTATAGTAACCTGTACTATATATCTCAGTCTGTCTGTCCGTTCCACTTTTTTTTCAGAAACTACTGGGACAATCTGGCAAAAATTTTATATGAAGCTTTGTTATGATAAGGTATAGCAAACTAATTATGGTATCCATTCGATGCACATTTAGGGATTAATAGAAATTAGTATTTAATGGAACAATGAGCACAAATTTAATCATATTTAACAATCAATTTGGCATAAAGCACTCATCCTTAGTCAATGGACTATAATTTTTGCCTGTTTCAATGGGTTAAAAAATCTATAGGTACCTCCAATGTGTGCCATAGTTTTAACCCTTGCTGTATGTAACACAATGTAATTGTAATTTATTTTAATGTTATTATCCCAACTTTTTTACCATTTAAAAGAAACTTCAAATAAACTGCTAATTTAAAAAAAAATCTTTTTTACAGTTAATAAAAATAATTAAAATGCAAGACAAAAATTGTGTTTACATTATCGACGATTTAAAACAACGTTCTTATGTTATGTTATGTTGACGTTTTTGAAGCAGAAGACACACCCAGGTTTTAAAAATCTAACAAAAATCAAATAATCGTCATATTTTCTTGACGTTTTCGATATTTATTCATTATGAAATAAACTTACATAATAAAAGTAGGTTTTGTAAAATATATTAGAGGAAATATGTTTTTACGTGTTCTACCCCCCCCCCATATTTCATGTTATGAAAACTAAACAAAATAAATGTAGATCAATAAAAATTCCAACTGTTTTTAAAGCTGAAAAGATCAAATAATTAAATAGTTATTTTTATATATTTATAAAATCCTGTTATTTATTTCACTAACCTTAAAATTGTAAATAAAATTGGACATAAAATCAATATTATTATGTTAAAAAAAAAAAACTTTTTCTTGATAATTTTTTTTTCTTGGTAATATAATTATTTGAATTACAACAAAAAAACATAATTCTAAAAAATAATTATTTTTTAAAAGTTTTAAATGATATTAAATTCAAACATTTCATGATATGAAGTTTAAACAAAGATTTTTTATAACAGGTTTCCAATATTAAAAACATATATTCATATAACAGAATATATGACTCTTGATATAATAAAAATTACAAATACAAAATCGACCTAAAAAAATTTGTTTTGATTTAATTATTTAAAATGATAGAGGGTGAGCCTTATTTTCTGGTGCTTTTTTACCAAAATAGTATGGAGGTCTGTACGCAACACTATCTTTAGATACATAAGTGTCAACAGAAGACGTTAAAATTAATTTTATTAACTCTCGTCTATGTAGTTCGTTAAAAAATATCTATTTGTTATACAATGTAAATAATGAAAATCCGATCGCAAAAAAAAACATTACTTCCATTAACACTTATAGCTCCAATGCTCATCCATAGAAATTGACTCAGAAAATAGTAAACACACGAAATGATGACGTTGCTATTATTGTGTAGAACGCTGACGTTTTGCACACAGCTTTCATGGTGCCTAAAAGTCTAGTTCTTTAAATATATTCCTTCCAATGATTCACAGCTTTTCATCTACTATATTTTTAATTATTATTGTAAAGAAATTTTTGGAACTGTTCATTATAATGACTGCTCAACATACATAAACCACCTGATGTATTTTTGCTTTTTTATATGACAAGGATGCATTCACAAATTAACTATAAAACTTAACTTTGGCCTTTCAATTTTACTTTAAGCCAGAAATTTATTTATTTGTTTTTCAGGGTCCGTATAGATTTTTAATGTCCATTTTCAAGGCCTTTTCAAGGCTTTTCAAAGTTTTTCAAGGCTTTCTCCAGACAAAATTCAAGGTTTGTTTTACACTCCACAGCGATTCAAAAAGTTTAGGTCGTCATTGAAGAGTCCAAACTGTGCATAGAAAGTTTATTTTTTTAAGAGGGGGGGGGGGTCATTTTTATTTATGGTAGACACCACTACTCCTCCCCTCTTGTGTTTCCCACAAAAAATTGACAGCAAAAATAGAGGGAGATTTGAAATGGAACATAACTCTTGTATACTATAATACTACTATGCAATTTCAGAACACTGTATTTTGGATTTTATTTTCAATATTTAAAAAGTATTTTAATGGTATTTTTATTAATACTTAAAAACAAACTTCTTTTTCTTTTTACAAGGAAGTCACCACTTATCAAGGCCCGGAAGCCACTCAGGGATAAGAGTTATTGCGTGTACAGTAATCAATGGGATAGTATCGTAGTAATCGTTAGTATTGGAGATTTGATAAAGTGTCTTACTTAAGGGGGCGGTTTATCAGGAATTTGTTTATGTTGGACTTGAAGACATCCAGGTTGTAGTCAGGTGGGAAAAAGGCAAACGGAAGAGAGTTCCACAGGCGTGCACTTCTAAGAAAGAGGCTTTGTTCATGGAATCTACATTTTGGTTTTGGCACAAATAAAGTGTGGGGAAAATTACTGACAGTGGTTTCAGCTAGACGGGTGTTTATCATGAAAGATTGGTGAGGGGGGGAACCAGAGATCGGAGCTCAGACGAGCACTTGCCATGGAAGTAACAATAAAACAAAGACAGGCTCACAACGTCTCTTCTATAAGGCAGGATAGGCTGTTTTTAGCAGCTCCAGCCCAGATGTAGCAGCAGTACTCCATCCTTGGACGTACTTGGCCTTCATACAGATAGAGAATTGCATCAGCAGTGAGATATCTTCTGGAGCGGTAGAAGGATTTTACTATTTTTCCTGTGACCTTGGCAACTGACTTGATGTACGTGTTCCATTTCAGGTCAGGAGTAAAGGTCAAGCCCAGAAGCTTATCAAAACATGGAGCTTCCCCTAGACGAGAGCCATCTATTTCAATTGATGCCAGATGGGGATCAGAGCGTTGATGATGTAAAGATAGGAGCTTGGTTTTAGATGCATTAAAAGTAACCAGCCACCTCTTCCCCCATTGTACCACATGCTCAAGCTCAGAGGAGAGAGAATTAGAGAGAACTTTGTCATTTACAGATTTAGATGTGTTGCCATAGATGGTCGTATCATCAGCATAGATGTCAACGAATGATTTAAGTATGTTTTGGGAGATCATTGATGTAGATCAGGAAGAGAGGCCCAGGATGGATCCCCGAGGGCCCAACTATACTGTGGGCCTCTGATTTCTGCCCATCAACCACTACTCTTATGAGCCTATCAGAGAGAAATGATTTAATGATTGAGAAAACATTTCCAGTTATACCGTAGCTGGAAATCTTGTGAAGTAGGCCCTTATGGCCTGGTGTGGCAGCAGGACTTTGTGCCAATCCCCAAGTCCAAAGAGACCCAGGCTTGGCTTCAGGAGTGCTATAACTTTATACCCTTCTCTTACTGGCCCCCTTCCTCCCTCGACCTGAACTTGCTAAATTACTTCATTTGGTCATAAATCAAGAACATCACCAACATGACCTCCCACAACAGCAAAGACAGCCTGATTGCCACTATTCACTGAGTATTCTCCAAGCTCCCGTCAGCACTTGTGGAAAAGGCATACTCCCAGTTCCAGACTCATATTGAGGTGGTGTTTGAGGCTGAAGGTGGCTACATCGAATAGATGTCAGCTCTACTACATAATCAAGTAACCTGAATTGATTTTTTTCAATAAAAGTTTTGAAATAAAGCTGTAGTGTTGTTTTCTTTAGGGGTGACAAATTTATCGTTCTACCCCGTAATTTTTTTATTGTTTGTGTTTTGCAAAGATATGTGTGCACATTAAAAGTTTTTAGATAAAATGGAAACACAATCTGGCCTTCAGATACCTCATCCTATGGAAAAGAAGGTTCAAAATTCAAGCAATGAATAGCATAAAAAAAAAAATTTTTATTTAAATTTAGTAAGAATGTATGCAGAAAAAAAAAAAACAATGGTGAAAGAGGAGAACAATAGCAAATAATTGAAGACAATAATATCCAATATTTCTTTTAAATGTATCTATTTATCTACTAGCAGGGAGACCTGATGTTGCCCGGGATTGAATGATGATCAATGAATGTTTCACACTCCTATATTTTTATTGTCATTGAAACTGGTGTAATCAACCAATTTTCAATCACATTGATTGTCTGCTCTAGGCAGTGCACCAGGAGGAAGCCTCACATATCTCCCCACAGTGACTTGGTCCACAATACATTGTTGTCTACATTGCACTGTTGAGAACCTACTATTCATTTTATAAAAATATTTTTATATATAACGGTTCGAATTAAATTTGAATATGCAAAAGTCAAGTATCATAGTTTAATTGTGCTTCATTTCGAACACCCCCATGTTATATCAAAGACCCTACTGTTGATTTTATATGCCTTGCCTTTCTGTTTATGCTGTGATAAAAGCTTGAATGTAAGTTTATAATGAAGAAGTCAATTGTGCTTTAAACAGAACATGGTTCAATTGTGCTTTAAACAGAAACATTCATTTCAAACACACCCCTGTCATATCAAAGAACCTACTACTGATTTTATATACTGGACCTTTCTGCTTGTGTGATAATAAGACTTTTCAAATGCACTTGTGATGTTAGACTGTGTTAGATGTTAATTTTAGTCAAAATCGTCTGTTGCTTCTTCCATTGGATTTTTTCGAGCATTGATACTTATCAAAGGCATTCCAATACAAAATTTATCTAAGAACACTGCCAGTCACATAAAGTACATTTGTATGACATTTCATAAAAATCGGCTTAGTCATTTTGGAGTCCATAGGAAACGAACTCACACACACACACACACACACATAAAGTTCATTTTATGTAATAGTAAAGATAGAGATTATATAAAGGGTAGTTGTTTGTGTGTAGGTGTGTGTATATCTACCTAAAACTAAAAAAATACAAAACCAACACCCACAAAGTAGGTGTTTTCTTGCTCAGTCTTTCTCTGGATGAATAATATCCAAAATTTCTAAAAAAAAACTATTCATTCTTTGAACTTAAACTAGTGCAGATTTCATTAGAAATTGATTTTCCAGTCAGTTCATCTAATTAAAGGGAAGTAACTCTGATTTTTTTAAATCAAGGAATTAATTCCCTTATGCTGACTCAATCCTCAAGAAATCTATAAAAGGGAGTGTTTTCTGTATGCATATGTGTGAGAGAGAGGAATGGGCTGGGCGAAGGAGAAAGAGGAGGTAAAGCGGAAAAAGAGTAAAACGGATAGAGAGAGGTAATGAGATAGAAGTTTTTTTACACCAGATAACCCTGCTAGTCTTTCAATAAGACCTTCACTTACTGTCAATAATAATTATTTTGAAATTTGGATGGAAAGATAATTTTTTTCATGCATTAAGATAATAGTCCAATAGTCCGGAAACTGATAAGTTCATCATCACAATAAAAGTTGGGTTTTTTTGGGGTTTTTTTTTTTACATAGGCCAATATAGTAATCGTTAGTAATGGAAATTTGGTAAATTTGTTAACTTAAGTGGAACGGCTCATCAAGAACTTGTTTACGTTGGACTTGAAGGCAACCATATTGCAGTCAGCTGGAAAGCAGGAAAACGGAAAACAATTCCACAGGCATGCAGTTCTGAGAAAGAAGCTTTGTTCATGGAATCTACGTTTAGGTAGATTGTTGTTTTGTTAGTGTGTGTGTGTGTGTGTGTGTGTGTGAGGATTTTAGACACCATAGAGTTGATAGTAATGCAAGATCTTTTAATCATTTTCAAACAAATGAGTCAAAAAAAAAAAAATTACTTCTATAGAATTCTTTTTCTTTTAGGGTGCTTCTCCTATTACAGAAAGGAAAGTCACACAAGATACAAATTTTACATCATCAGATTCAGTGCGGATTTGGACATATTATAGCATGAAAATACTAGGTACTTATGCTGAATAGGAGCCATATTATTGGCACATCCTGGGTAGTTACATAAGCTGCCGGAAAGCAGTGAAATGCTTAGCCAATGAAATTGCAGCAGCAGACATTTGGCAAACGGTATCTTTTGTTTATTAAATTGTTAAGTGAAAGCACAGAACAGTTAAAAAGCTCCCTCCTCCCCATGTTAAGAATGACTTTCTAATATAACCTTATTATTTCAGCATGATGTGTAAACAACATGAATACCTTTTTTCAGTGAAGTTACCATAGAATGAATGTTTTATAAACTATAATTAAGTTTTTTTTTTTCCTAATTTTTAACTGTTTGCTAGCATTGGCTACGTTTTCAGTAAAAAAAAAAAAAAAAACCCAAAAAACCCAAATTCCTCGTTAGGCACTTTTTGGTGATTTACATATCCTGCCTGGTATATGCCAATGATGATGTAGCTCCTATTCTGTATAAGTACCAAATACTGTAATATTCATACACTTGGAATCCTTTGAGACCAGATTAATGTCAGAAATTTTTTTTTAGAAAAATACCCCCCCCCCAAAAAAAAGCCCCCCAAAACTACATTCTTCTATTTATTCTAAGCATTCTAAAACATTTAAAAACAATTTTTTTATTTAAGTGAAATTTACTTGTATTGATCAGACTATTGTTCTTATCTTGTGTTAGTTGTGAAACATTTTAGTTGGATTTGCCTCCGGCCGTCATCAGGCATATAACTGGCTCTGTAGATATTTTCATATTCTTTGAGTTAGTCTCTATTTCATGGTTATTGTTTCATATTTGTTACAAGCTGATCACAAATGGAAAGAAAAAGGAATACACTTTCCTTTGTGGAACGAAGTCAAAATAATTGACACCGATGCAAGATGGAGGGTCAGGTGACTCAAGGAGGCAGTACATATGCTAAAAAAGAAAAATTACAAAGCAGACCAAGCCTAGAGATTAGTAGCATTTGGGAGCTTCAAATTGTAGAAAAAATAAACATTGTGCAGCCTTAAAAATTCAATGATGGAAGGGAGATAATCCACTGTCAATCTTTATTAGAGTTGCTTTCCCTTTGTCAACCAATTTTTTTACAAATACGAAACAATAACCATAAAGTACAGACTAACTCAAAGAATACGAAAATATCAACAGAATCAGTAACTTTTCTCTTTTCTTTTCCAAACAACAACCAACATTCCTGAGGACAGTCGAAGGCCAATCTGACCAAGAAGTTGCACAAATAACACTCAAGGTGAGAACAATAGTCAGATCAATATAAGTAATATAAAAATATTATTTTTAATCCTTTTCATAGATTTTAATATTTAATCCTGATAAATATTTGCATCTCTTTTATTATGAATAAAGGAGGTAGGAAGACCTTTTACTCACTATTTCATATTTACTCTTCCTCTCCTCGTGTATGATTCATCTGAATGAAGTGAAAACATTATTTTCTGATGATTCTTAGAATTTGCATTTTATTACATTCTTTTTTTTTTTATTTCAAAAATCATATACACTGGTGAAATGAAATTGAACTCTCCTCAAACGGGCCTCTGTTAATTGATTAGGAAAGAAATATCTAAATTGTCTTCATCTCCTTTAACCTTTTGCCAAGAACTTTGCAGCTAATTCTACCCTATGCGACAATGACCATCAACTCCCTGTATTTCCTCCTATAATGGACAACACGCTATGCAACATACAAATATCTGTGCGTGAGGTTGCCAAGCTAATCAAGAACCTTGATTCCAGTAAAACAACTGGCCCTGATGAAATTCCAGTTATAGTGCTGAAAAAGCTCCAACCAGAACTTGCCCCCATACTTAAAAAACTGTTTAAGCGTTGCCTTGGAAAACATCATCAGTATGCCCTGTATTTAAGAATTCAGGTGAAAAGTCATCACCCTCTCAGTACAGACCAATAAGTCTCCTGTGTGTCATAAGTTGTTGGAATCCATATTAAATAAAGAAGTAGTCAACCACCTCAACAGAAACAACCTTCTTAGTGACATGCAATATGGTTTCCGCTCTGCAAGATATACAGCAGATGTGCTACAGTTATATCACATAGGATTAGTGAATCTCTTGATAAAGGTTTCCTTTCCAGGGCAATTGCTCTTGACATATCGAAGGTCTTCGATAAGGTATGGCATAAGGGCCTACTTCACAAGATTTCCAGCTACGGTATTACTGGAAATGTTTTCTCAATCATTAAATCATTTCTCTCCGATAGGTTCATAAGGGTAGTGGTTGATGGGCAGAAATCAGAGGCCCACAGTATTAATGCTGGAGTCCCCCAGGGGTCCATCCTGAGCCCAACTCTCTTCCTGATCTACATCAATGATCTCCCAAAACACATACTTAAATCATTCGTTGACATCTATGCTGATGACACGACCAGACCATCTATGGCAACACATCAAAGGCCGTAAATGACAAAGTTCTCTCTAATTCTCTCTCCTCTGATCTTGAGCATGTGGTACAATGGGGGAAGAGGTGGCTGGTTACTTTTAATGAATCCAAAACCAAGCTTTTATCTTTACATCATCAATGCTCTAATCCCCATCTGGTATCAATTGAAATGGATGACTCTCGTCTTGGAGAGGCTCCATGTTTTGACAAGCTTCTGGGTTTGACCTTTACTCCTGATCTGAAATGGAACACATACATCAAATCTGTTGCCAGGGACGCTGGGAAAATGGTGGAATTCTTCTACCGCTCCAGAAGATATCTCACTACTGATGCAATTCTCCATCTGTATAAAAGCCAAGTACGTCCAAGGATGGAATACTGCTGCTACATCTGGGCAGGAGCTGCTAAAAACAGCCTATCCTGCCTTGACAGAGTACAAAATAGACTTTGTGGTTTAGTGGGGGATGCCCTTTTCTCTTCCCTGCAACCTCTCTCCCACAGAAGAGACGTTGCGAGCCTGTCTTTGTTTTATCGCTATTTCCATGGCAGGTGCTCGTCTGAGCTGCAATCCCTCGTCCCCCCCTCGCCAATCTTTAACGAGAAACACCCGTCTGGCTGAAACTACTGTCAATAATTTTCCCCACTCTTTATCTGTGCCTAAATCCAAACGTAGATTCCATGAGCAAAGCTTCTTTCTTATAACTGCACGCCAGTGGTACTCTCTGCCGCTTGCCTGTTTCCCACCTGACTACAACTTGGACGTCTTCAAGTCCAACATAAACAAACTCCTGACAAACCGCCCCCTTAAGTAAGACACTGTATCAAAACCCCCAATACTAATGATTACTACAATACTATCTCATTGATTACTGTACACGCAATAACCCTTATCCCTGAGTGGCCTTCGGGCCTTGATAAGTGGTGACCGCCATGTAAAAAAAAAAAAAAAAAAAAAGGACAGAATTAATTCCAATGTCAGCTTTTAATGCAAGAGAAATCAGGCTCCCCAGAAAGGGTCGTCCTTCATTGAGAACAAAAATACAAATTACCTCAATGTAGGAAGACTTCTCTTACACTGACCGGAGACAGAATAAACGCATCCCCAATATCAGTTTCTAATATAGTGGAAGATTGAGCTCCCCCTCCCCATAAAGAGCCACTCTTTATTGCTTGGAACACAAAATATAAATTGACTAAGTCTATGATGCGTGTCGTCCTCTGACTGAGAGCAGAACAGATTTGTTTATATACTCCTACATTCAGCACAAGGTCAGTTTATAGTGGCACTTCAGATCCCTGTTGTATAAAAAAAAACACACAAAAAAACTAAAAACAAAAAGGCACTACTAAGAAATATAGTGGTCTATATTGCATATAGTTGCAAAACACATACGCCTTCTGTTTTCTTTGTTGTTGTTTTTTAAGCACGAAACCTATGATGGTACAGAAATACAGAATAGTTAACCAATAGTTAACCAGCAGTGCATCTGCATCACCTTGTGTTATGAACGGGTTTCAAACGTTATCATTTAGAACCCCATTTTCAACATAAGAGAGTGGGGCTTTGTTAGCTATTTTGTTCTTCCGCAAAAAAAAAAAAAAAAAATTATGAAATTATTTTTTCGATTTTTCAGAGGTGGGTGAGGTGGGGAAGCAGTGAAAGAAAATAAAAACGTAAAATGACTTCAACGCCTTATTCGAATGTTCGCAAAACAAGTTGTTTTGCGTTTTAATTGTTTTTTGTTTTTTTTAAGTAATTAATTTCATCCCCTTTTAATTAATTTCTCGAAAAAAAAAATCTTTTTGCTGTTAGATATATTACAAAATACAGCGCTATTTCAAATTTAACTTGCAAATGAGATTTAAAAAAAAAAAAACAACAATAAAACCATGCTAGTCAAAATTCTGCAGAAGAAATATTTTTACAAGCTTAAAATAAATTGAAATCGCACACATAAAGGTGGGTGGGGGTGAATTTATAAAAGCCCCCCCCCCCCCAAAAAAAACCCCTTGAATTATTATCAGCATATTTATTGAAATATTAAGTGACAATAAATAAATACCAAACTTGTTTTTAAGGGCCTGAGGCATATTCACTGCCATTATGTTTTTTGTTAGATCGTTTCAAAGAAGAAGAAGAAAAAAAAATCATTTTCGGGATCCTCTGGATCTCTATTACACGTCATTAAAGTTATAGGGATATAAAATATTTTTATATATCATTTTTTACTAAAACATCTACTATATGCATTCAATAAATATAAATAATTGTGAGAAAAAAAAATCAGAAATATACATATGTATCTATTATCGCGTGGTTTAAAATGGTATAACGATCGACTACTTAAGAGTACTTACTTGACTACACGACCAAACAAACAGTTTAAATATTGTTTTAATAAACTCATACGTGAAACGTACCAACTAGATAAGTATGGACGAATCTAGGGACAATATTAAAACATAAACCTGCTTTTTTGCAAGCCTTAAATAGAACAAAGTTTTGTACCTGCGATTTTGGGCTCATCAACAACCCGGCATTGAATAAGCTATGTAAACAGTAAACACACATTTCGATGTTAAATACTTTCAAAACAGGTAATTATTAAAGAGCGTTCTGCGCATGTGCAAAGTCGGTGTAAACCCTAAATAGTTGCATATAAAAATTTAGAACGAATCTTTAAGAAATTTATATTTTAGCCTAGAATATTTAATTAAAATAAAATTATGGCCAAAGATTATGAATTGTTTATTAATTTTATTTTAGTACCAAAAGTTCGATAATGCTCTCAAGTTTATATTCTTTTATAAGACAAAAAAGCGAATATTCATGTTTCTCAACATTTCTAATGAACCATCTTAACCAAAACTTTAATATGGGTTATTTAAGTTAACCATGATACTTAAACTTTAAATTTTAATTCGAGTTAAACATCAGTTGACTGCTGAAAGGTTTCAAAATTACTTTTAAATTTCGAAGTTCCGCAGTAGTAGTGAACATGAGTCAGCCATTTTTAATCTATTATTAATAGATTAAAAATAGTAATAGATTTTTAAAAAATGGCTGACTTGTTTACTCTCGTAACACTTTGATATATATTTGATATAATTTTAAAGCCTTTAAAATGTTGATTAGAAAGTAAAATTCAGGTTGAAATTAGGCCAATAAGTCTCATGAGTAAGTTGCTAGAATCTGTGTTAAATAGAGAAGTAATCAACCATCTCAACAAAAATTACCTTCTAAGTGACACACAAGATGGTTTCCGTTCTGCTAGATGTACAGCAGATATGCTTACAGTTATATCTCATAGGATTAGAGAATCTCTCGACAGAGGCAACATTTCTAGGGTAATTGCTCTTGACATATCAAAGGCCTTTGATAGGGTATGGCATAAAGGTTTACTTGACAAGATCTCCAGCTATGGTATAGCTGGAAATGTCTTCTCAATTATTAAATCATTTCTCTCTGATAGGTTCATAAAAGTAGTAGTTGATGGGCAAAAATCAGAAGCTCACAGTATTAATGCTGGAGTCCCTCAGGAGTCCATGCTGGGCCCAACTCTCTTTCTGATCTACATTAATGATCTTCCAAATCACATTCTTACATCATTCGTAGACATTTATGCTGCTGACACTACCATCTATTGTAAACGACCAAGTTCTCTCCGATTCTCTCTCCCCTGACCTTGAGCACGTGATACAGTGGGGAAAGAAGTGGCTGGTTGCTTTTAATGCATCTAAAACTAAGCTTTTATCTTTACATCATCAATGCTCTGATCCCCATCTGGCATCAATTGAAATGAATAGCTCTCGTCTTGGGGAGGCCTCCTGTTTTAACAAGCTTCTGGGCTTGACCTTTACTCCTGATCTGAAATGGAACACATACATCAAATTTGTTGCCAAGGCCACTGGAAAAATGGTGGGATCCTTCTATCGATCCAGTAGATATCTCACTGCTGATGCAATTCTCTATCTACATAAGAGCCAGGTTCGTCCAAGGATGAAGTACTGCTGCCACATCTGGGCAGGAGCTGCTAGAAAAGACTTATCCTGCCTTTATAGAGTTCAAAATAGACTTCGTAACCTCGTAGGAGATGCCCTTTTCTCTTCTCTGCAACCTCTTTCTCACAGAAAAGATGTTGCAAGTTTGTCTTTGTTTTATCGTTATTTTCATGGCAAGTGCTCGACTGAGCTTCAATCTATGATCCCCCCTCGCCAAACTTTCACAAGAAACACTCGTCTAGCTGAAAACACTATCAATAATCCCCCCACTCTTTATCTGTGCCTAAACCTAAACGTATATTCCATGAACAAAGCTTCTTTCTTAGAACTGCATGCTTGTGGAACTGCCTTCCATTTTCCTGCTTTCCAGCTGACTAGAGAATGGTTGTCTTCAAGTCCAACGTAAACAAGTTCTTGATGAGCCGTTCCACTTGTTAACAAATTTACCGAATTTCCATAACTAACGATTACTATATTGTCCAATTGACTATTGTACACTGTATAGCTCTTATCCTCGAGTGGTCTCTGAGCCTTGATAAATGGTGATGCCTATGTAAAAAAAACTGTTGTGCTACGTCGTCGTCATCATCATTATCATCATCATCTGGGACGTGCAGAGGGAGGGGTGCCCGTTTTATTCTCATTTTAAAAGTACCCTTTTCAGAGGAATGTATTATAGGCCTATGCCCACCATCACTATATATTTGCTGTTTTTTTTCACTTGACCACCTGCCCTGAAAAACTTCTCTACACGTTACTGATCATCATCATCATTGTCGTTGTCAGCATCCTCATCAGTTTGACGTTTGTTTTACATACTGTTGTGTTGGACGAAGAACTAAACCAAAGAAATATATTAATCTTCTCAGTGAATAATTCTACTTTTTTATGGGAAAACAAATTTTAAAAAATGGGGTAGAGCAGATGAGGCACACTTAAGCCTTGACAGGCAATCACCTAGAGATGGTGTTTTGATAAAAGCACTGGTTCACATCACCTCACTGTCTGTAAAAATCCCATCTCAAATAAGGAAATATCTTACAGATAAATTTGGTTGCAATTTAAGCTATGTAGTTTAAATGTTTGAAGGTTGCATGGAAGGTCTGTTGAGATTGTTGAGTTTCTTTTTAGTAATTTGATGATGGATAAAAAAGAAATGCGTACACCTGTTTGGTGAGGAAAACCTGGCCGAATAGTTGTACTCGTTTCTTTTATTTTCCCTCCTGAAGAGATACTACTCTCGAAAATTAGGGACATCAATACCTACTATCTTATATGACATATTATGTTGGCAAATAAACGTAATATAATTGAAAATTATTGAAAATTCCTTCTAATATTGTCATTATTCTTTTATATGCTAACTCGTGTCCACAGTGTTTCCTACAAACTGCGTTGATGTAGCCTTTAAACACAACTCCTTACTAAATCCAGTGAATATTTAAAAAGTAAAATGGGCCAACTTGACAACATTCCATGAATGTGGTGTAAATATTCTCCTTGCAAATTTATCTGACCAAAAAAAAATTCTTTTCACTGAAAAGCAACAATTTCTTTTTTCACAGAAAAAATAACTGTTCACCGAACATTCGAGTCAAAACACAAATTTTTTACTGGCGACTAACCATTCATAATAACCTTCACCGAAGAACAACTCAAAATATTTATTTTTTCAAAGCCTCCACTGGAGGTAATTTCTGAAGTAAACTTGTCAACAAAGCAATTCTGCCACCGACGTTTAACAACGAACAACAGCAACTTAACGACTTCAAATTCCACTGAATAGTTTAAATTCAAAGAAATTTTATACAATTCTACTAAACAATTTTGAACACGGTCATAGCAACAAGCCTTGTGTTAACAAAAGTGAATTTTACAAGCAACTGTCATGGACGAACATATTCTAAATCCTCACTTTGCATTTTCTCATATAAAACTTACCATCACAGATAGACGCACATAAAAGAACCTTTCTTTTATTTCGATAAACACTTTTGGTATTCCTCCGAAAACTAATCCAAACAAGAGGGTAGCAGACGAAATTGCAATGAACACAAGCAGGAGCGAATTCTTGTGGCTGGAGATTTTGAATACACTTCCTTCTTGGCTTGTCCAATCAAAGCTAGCTTTCAGTCATGTGACCGAGTTTATAAAAAGGTTAAACTGACAACACACTCTATCTCTTTCTTCCCAGATCTTGGATGGACAACAACTCAATGTGGAACAGACCTGTCGCCTCCAACTTCTCTCTTGGGACTCAACAAGTCAACACCCGTCCAATGGACTCGGGTTTCAACTATGACAGAATACAAACAAAACAATGTGGCTACCTCAACATGCAGTACAAACACATACTCTCTAATCTTTTGCCCTTGTCCATACATGGACGTACACTCCAACTACCAACTTTAACATCCACTGAATACTTTTCTCTTTCAACAGGCCTGTATAATCATCAACATCTCTACACAATGACTAAGTCGCTTCTCTTTATATCTTACTAACAAAGATGATGAATAAAGCTGTTAATTAAATTTTTGAATTTCTTTCCTTGTCTTCTTAGTCTACATTTTGGTGACACCCGATGTGATAGCGAACATACAACATTCATCAACACTTAATACTAAAAATGATTGCCTGCTCTAGTTGAAGATCTATCGTGGTGCACTGAGAGGAAGCTTCACATGCCTCCCCACAGTGATTTAGACAACAATACATTGTAGTCTTCATTGCACTGTGGAGAACCTACTACTGATTTTATAAAATTATTTTTATATATGACGGCATATATACAGGGTGTCCACAAAGTCTGGCTACATAATGTAGCCAGACTTTGTGGTCACCCTGTAGATTATGTAGTCAGACTTTGTGGCCACCGTGTAGATTATGCAGCCAGACTTTGTGGGCATTTGCTCCGAGGCCCCACACAGCTATCCAACTTCCGCTTCATCATCTAGCATGCTTTGAATCGATCTGTTATGTCCACCATTTGAAAAGGGAATTTTTTCCGAAATTAATAATGGATATTGTCGCAGACATAACAAGTAAGACATTTTACCTAATACAACTGAATAAATATATGCATATATAAACATATATGTATGTACTTATTGATTTGTAAATCGCCACTTGTTCTCGTCTACTTTTACCAACAACGACTATATTTCATTCCTCGCATTGTGACAGCCTTCTAAATCTTTACTACATACCTGTCCCACACAACGCTTCAAGCAAACTACACATCAATCCTATATATATATATATATATACACACACATAACTTGAGTTTCTTCAGTTATAATCGAAACCAAAACTTATGAAGAATTCTTGGTAAAATTATTTATTACGAGAAATGGACGTCCATAACAATTAAACGACAGTCACTCGGATGTAAGTATGACACACACAATAAATAACACACATGCTATTCTATTAATATATAGATAAAAATTAGACTCATTATTTATCATAAACTATTTAAAACACAAAATCTATTGTAAAATCCTCAACTCTTAAATCACTAGAAAGAGCCAATGTTATTTATAGGTCTGTATGCCCTTTCCGGAGAATGTAATTCTCGTAATAATAATACAAATAATAATAATAAGACAAATTGCTACATTGGTTTTACAACTACTACCCTATCCCACCACCTCACCATGCATTTTGTAAACTCTTATTCAATTTAAGAACATCTACAAAAACATAACTGACCTCCCCTCGTGATTAAGAAAAATTTTAGTTAATAAAATGAAAGTAATACATTTAGAAATCAATTTTTAAAAAAACATTAAAAATATTCAAAGCTATCCTTATTAAAACCCAACAACCTACAATTAAAAATATTCAAAGCTATCCTTATCAAAACCCAACAACCTACAATTAAAAATATTCAAAGCTATCCTCATTAAAATCCAACAACCTACAATTAAAAATATTGCCATTGAAATCAATAATAATATTTTTAAAATACTTAACGTAATACAATATTATCATACGATGCTAATTCTGGCATCATGGAATTCAAATTAACGCTTTTCCTGAAAAAGTGTGAAAACGTTCTCTTAGCATCTAACTGACTTTATACACTCGTTTCACGGCTGCCTTTTGAAATGCTCTTCTTTTCTCCAGGGTTTTTTTTATTTTTTAGTCACCTCTTATCAAGGCTAAGACGCCACTCGAAGATAAGGGTTAATGAGTGTACGGTAGTCACTGGGACAATAGTGTAGTGATCGTTAGTAGTGGAAATTTGGTAAATTGGATAACTTAAAGGGACGACTCATAAGGAACCTGTTTACATTGGACTTGAAGAGAACCATATTGTAGTCAGCTGAAAAGCAGGGAAACAGAACAGACGGGCAATTCTAAGAAAGAGCTTTGGTCATGGAATCTAGGTTTAGATTTAGGAACAGATAAAGAGTTGGTAAAACTATTGATAGTGGTTTCAGCTAGACATGTGTCTTTTTGTGAAAGTTTGACAAGTGTGGACCATAGATTGGAGCTTACACGAGCACTTGCCATGAAAATAACGATAGAGCAGGGACAGGTTTGCAACGTCACTTCTGTGGGAAAGAGGTTGTAGGGAAGATAAAAGAGTATTCACTACTAGATTATGAAGTCCGTTTTAAACTCTGTCAATGCAGGATAGGATGCTTTAAGCAGCTCTTGTCCAGATGTGGCAACAGTACTCCATCCTAAGATGTACTTGGCTCCTATAGAGGTAGAGAATTACATTGGCAGTGAGATATCTACTGGAGCGGTAGAATGATTCAACCATTTTTCCAGCAACCTTGGCAAAGGATTTGTCCATTTGATTTATCACCTGACGATGATTTGATGAAGAATCTAAAATGTTTATGATACACATGGTACATACATTAATTTTTTTTTTATGATTTTAACACAATAAAGATCATAGAAAAATCGAAAAAATAAAAATGATATAATTAAGCAGAGGTCTTTTGTTATTTTTAACAATGTTTGCTTATCAGACAATGCTCTTTATGCTTTTCACGTGCAGTAAGTTGTAGAAATGTTTTCCCTTTCACTAATAGGAGAGAAAGAAAATAGCAGCTTTAAGTCAGGAGTCATCTCCCTCATATATCTAGCATTCGCGGAGGGCTTAAATTTCAACATAAGTTTTAATCTTTAATGAATCCCAAGTTTGATGATACAGAGTGGAATGATAAGTCTGTTGCCCTAAAGGAAACAACACTGCAGCTTTATTTTAAAACTTTTATTGAAAAAAATCAATTCAGATAACTTGATTTTATAGAAAAGTTGACATCAATTCAATGTAGCCGCATTCAGTCTCACTCACCACCTCGACACAGATCCAGAACTGAAAGCATGCCTTTTCCACAAGTGCTGGCGGGAGCTCGGTGAATACTCAGCAAATGGTAGCGATCAGGCTGGCTTTGGTGTTGTGGGAGGTCATGTTGGTGATGTTCTCAACAAATGAACAAATAAAGATGTGAGGTGGCATGATGTGGCTCTCACTTGAAATCACACCAAAGACCATAACCATGGCCAAAAACTTCATTGAGCTCTACCCTACGCAAGAGGACAATGAGCTCCCGCCTACAGTCCGCAAGAGGACAACGAGCTCCCGCCTACAGTCAGCACCGGAGTTCTTGTCGTTTTCCAAGTGTTGCAATGTTCTTTGAGCACAAGTGTCTGGGCGCAACCTGTGTCCACAAGTGCGTGGCACTCATGCCCGTTAACACGTATGCTCACTGCAGGTAGCGCCTTGTTTAATGACGATCTGGGGAGAAGACTGGCGCTGTAACTTCTTCCCCTAGCCCGTTTCCCAGACAGGTGCGAGCCAGGTGCCCCTGGTTTTTGCATTTGTGACACCACAGTCCGCTAGGCTTCTGGGTCGTTGACCTCAACGAAAGGCTATCATGGGCCCAATGGTTTGAGCCCCCGCATCTGAAGCAGTAAAGACTTCTGGTGTTCTCGCTAGCTGTAGGCAGTGGTGTAGGTGCACATGTGGCCTCTTGAGGTTGCACCACGGCGACACCTCCTCATCTCTGGTATCCATCAGCACGGCACGAGCTCTCTCAAGCAGCTCTTTCATTGACAACTTGTCCATTCGGGTTGAGGCTCGCAAAAGTCCCTTTGCATGGCATGGCACTCCATTCATGAAGGCTCCCTTTATCCAACACTCTGGTGGCATTTCACCTACCAGGCGTGCTAGCCACTGCAAATCCGTCAAAAACTCATCCACTGTCTCCCCTGGCCGAAGGCAGCAGGTGGTGAACTGTTTCAATGCCATAAACAAATCTGTCCTGTAAGCCTTTACAAGGGCATGCTTGATTTCCTCAAGGTCACTCCGTTGGTCTTCCAAGAGTTGCTGATACGTCTCACGAGCCGCACCCTTCAGCCACAGTGGCAGTACTCACTCCACCTTAGTTACCTCGCACACCTCACACGTTAACTCTACATTCTCTAGCCATTCTACTATTGGAACGTCCATTGCTGCGCCACTGAACTCGGGAATGAGTCGGAGGTCAAACTGTCTTAGAGTCATGCTTCTGATACAAGTGGAATAGCTTGTATCAGAAGTCTTTGTCTAACGCAAAGCAACAAAACTTTTTGGCTAACACGTCAAGCAGAGGTTCACTAGTCACAAGTTGAGTCGAGTAGAGTTTGTTGTTCACAACACGAGATACACGTCGACATTCTCTATTCGCATGTCTTAAACGCTTCTGCCACTCCTTCCAACAACTTACCTTTTATAATGTTTCAGGCACACCCAATTTGCATATACCACACGAGACTGCTAGAGATCTATGCGTGACCGGCGGCTTTAAAATACAACAGCCACCATCTTGGGCCTCTCTTTTTTTGTTTTCTTTTTCTGTCTTTCAGATTACTGCTACTGAGACAAATTCTCGCCCGTTTCTGAGGTAGGTCCTCTCTATGTCTATCACAGAATGAAAGGTTGCATAATCCACAACTGCATTTCTCCAAACTGAAGTGAGCTGCTCACCGGGCAAAAACGACGAACAGCTCCTTAAAAATAATTTTTCATAAACATTAATAAAAAACAAATATTCAGAAAAATTAATGAAAATAAATAGTCAGACTTGGCTTATTAAAAGAAGTGTAATTTTATTTACCCTTTTGTGTATCACACTCATGTGGTTTCTTTTGTGTCCGTAGAAAAGAAAGAAATCTTTACTGACTAGGTAAATTTCTCTTTTTTGGCATAAATTCGAAAAGAAAAGATAAA